>NC_087221.1:26602012-26647012 GCF_015104395.2 Macrobrachium nipponense
TCTCGATCGAAATTCGGGTCAACATTATTCAGGGAAAACGCTGAAAATGCAAAAGGTTTCCCTGCTGAAAACAATTCGATGAAGAACGTTTTTAAGCTGAAATAAGGACACTATTCTAGAAGTGTTTAAGTTGGAATAATTACAGAATTGACCATTTTAGACGAAGTTTAAATGAAACCGAAACATTTCTGTCAGATGTGAAAACTTCGATTAGAAACCACTGATAAATATTAGTCATATTGTTCATGCAGGGACGTTATTTGGTTATTTCGTTATTTGTTTGCATATAGTATTTTATACTGTATGAAAGCTTGTTTTGTAAGCCATTGGCCCTTTGCATCCGATAAAACCTAGAAACTCTAGGAAACTAGATTTTTTTCTGATGCATGAGAATCTTTTGAAACTGCACAACAATTCGTGGAATCACTTCCGTAAACAACAGTCGTTTATACCATATACTATAGTATAAGGATACGTAACTCACTCCCACACTGGTGGTTTCTAAGTCCTTTGGGCTAAAGATATATGGCAAATCTGATTGGTTGATAAATTTTCCATAACCAGCGTCACATCTGTGCTAAGTTGGCTTTTTGGAAATGAAGATGTTGGCCTCATCTCAAGGTCGGGTGATGAACTGACTACGAAGTCTTTAGTGTTACAACTACCAGGGTCACTGACGTAGAAATATTCATTTTATATGTTAAGAAAATGAATTATTTATTAACTACCGGATTAAAATTAAACAACGAATAAAAAGAAGAGTATAATACAACAATACATTTTCAAGATGTCAGCGGCAATAATGCAACTGAAAACCCCACCACAACTGCTGATTTCCTCATTCGATCAGGTGACTACTATCAGTCATGGCCAACCAATTCTGACCATTACCTTATCTCGATATCTGTGGAGGTCGATTTGTGTCACAATGAGATCCTAAAAGCCTTCACAACTTTTGTTAAACTCAGCTATAACTAATTCATTACAGACTTCATCAGACGTTCCCCTGCAACCACGCATAAATTGTTAAGGGAAAATTATACATACGAGACCATCCAATTAGGGATTATGATATTCCCTTCTTAATTACTTCCCTCAACGAAGTTATAGTTCTGCTTCTGTGTGTGTGTGTGTGTGTGTGTCAGCAGTATACCACAGGATAAGGTGTAAGACAAATTTGATGATACAAGGCAGAGTTCGAAGAACTAAACTTTCCCATGAATCGACTCAAAATTGACATGTCAGGAAATCTGTCTCAACTCAGAGGCGTCATTTCCCAAAAACAATGAATCATTTTCAGGTATATTTGAGACAATATATATATATATATATATATATATATATATATATATATATATATATGTGTGTGTAATTTTATAAAATTTACTTCACCCGTTTCGTTACTTCTTCTATAACTCACTCCCAAACATACAACAACGCGCTCTATACCTCAGCAAAATTTCGTTCGGGATTAATACAATAACATACAGCTCAACATAGGTTAAGGTTAAGATACAGGAAGACACAGTCAAGAAAGTGAACTCAAGCCAGTCTTCAGCCCAGACAAGCAGGAAACTGATGTTAGAGCTGATACCCCATCAGTGTAAAGAAGAAGAAGAAAAAAAAGAAAAGCTGTGCTACATTACAACAGACCGTTTTGTGGTCTGATTTATCGGAAGTTTGTCACAGTGTATATGCGCGCCCAAGCGTTTATGTGTGTATGTGCGGATGAGTGTTGATTAAGTGTGCATGCGCATGTGCGTAAGCTTGAATACATTACCTAATTAGCAAATTGTCAGCAGCGTGGCACATACTTTCTGCAGTAACGAAACAATCTTTGCATATTGTAATTATAACGCTACTCTGCCTCCAGTAATACATCTCTCTGAATGTATTATATTTCAGAGACAGATAAGCACTAGAAATTGCGTCAGCACAGACACACACACACAAATATATATATATATATATATATATATATATATATATATATATATATATATATATATATATATATATATATATATATATATATATATTGTTCAAGACTTTAAGCCAGAACCAAGGAAAGTGAGGTCTTTTACTAGTTTCATGCATCCTTGTCTATATGCAAGTTCCCCTTTGAACTGTAAGCATCCATTCTCTAGAAAAGCTATCTCTTCTCCCATTTGCTGTCGGAATCTAAACCCCCACAGGGACGAGGGTGGATCTTACCATGAGAAAATTTTAAAAGGGACAGGAACCAGTGGCTCGCCCTCAGAACTACCTTCGAGCTCGGAGCGCTCAGAAGCTCCCTACCTTGCCCTGCAGACACCGCTTCACACCTTTCTGCTCCCCCTCCTTCTCCTCTGGGGAAGTCCCAAGTATTTTTATACGTCAATAGTGCACAGAAACATCAAGGAGAAGACTACGTCCAAACGCAGGATTTCCAGGTACTGTGGGAGTAAATTCCAGTTCAGCCAGGGAATTGTTTTGCCTTTGTCTGTATTTCATTTTCATTTTTTCCAAGGCAACTCCCCCCCCTCTTTTGTTTTATCTTCTCATTCCCCCCATCTTGGTTCAATGCTGTGATACTAGTAAACATCCCCAAGTGAATTCAAGTAAAAAAAATAGTTCTCTTTGTGTAAATTCCCAGTCATTTTCATTCCCCCCCGAGTGGCCTGTAAACTTTTGATTGAAAGAAAGTAGTGTGTAACGTTTGCCCTCGTGTGCCCCCCGCCTTATGCCAGTGTCCCATCTCTTTGCAGAAAAACAGCGTGCCTAATTGTGGTAAAAATTGGAAACCCTTTGGAGCAAACCTTGCATTTTCAATAACCCGTTTGCACAAACTTTTGAACGCCGTGTCTGGTTGCCCTCAGCCACATGTTTCCGGTGGATCAACCAATCAACCACTTTAGTAGCCTCCTGGACCTCTGTAAATTAATGTAAATATAGAGCATTTAAAACTAAAGTCCAGCTTTTATGTAAATTCCTCCTTCATCAGTAATATCGGTCTTCTGCCACAGGTTTTTTTTCTTTGTTTTGATCTCTCATTCCTCCATTCAAGGCCAATTTTTTTCAGTGTTAAATTAAATTTTCTAGGAGTGAACGAGCAGTATACATAATACTATATTATATATTTTATATAATATATATATATACATATATATATATATATATATATATATATATATGATATATATTGATATACATATATACATTACATGCATACATAAATATGTATGTATATATATAATTTATTTATTTGTTTACTTATTTATTTATTCATTTATAGGTGCACACATATATGCACAACATTTCAGGAATATTGCCCATCGCTGGAGAATATAATGATAATGAGAATTATATATATCAAAGGTCAGAATTATTTTTGTCTTGTCTTTCAATATATACCGCCCTGAAGCCATAAAACGAAGAAACTGGGTTAGGACATAATTGGTGTTCCCGACGTTCATATAAATACCTCGAGTGAAGGGTGGGATTGCTCTCCGATATGGCGAAAGACTTGGCCCAAATGGACGCTTTTACATTTCCATTCAGGGGATCGAATTAAACAACAAACGAAACTCGGCTCTCTTCTCGATGTTAAGACTTACTTCTTGGTACCCTCAAGCTCTCTCTCTCTCTCTCTCTCTCTCTCTCTCTCTCTCTCTCTCTCTCTCTCTATTCGCAGTTCATCGTTATTAATTTTCGTCAGCTATGCCTTTCCTTTTTAGATTTTTTCTCTCTCATTATAGTTTCACAGATTCTCATCATTCACTTGCGTTACGCCTTCGCTCTCTCGCTCTCTCTCACTCTATATTTTCACAGTTTCTTATAATTTAATTGCATCGCATACGACTTTCTCCCTCTCTCTCTCTGTCTCTCTCTGTCTCTCTCTCTCGTTTCACAATTTCTCATCATTTACTTGCGTCACATATGTTTTTTCTCTTAATTTTTCTGTCTGTCTGAAACAGCTGTCAGTTGTATCATAACTGACTGATTGTAAGCCACTGGATCATAAACCAATGCAAAACGCTGGATCATAAACCAATGCAAAAAATCCTAGTGTTTATATGATTGAATCACATCCACAAACCTCGAATCATGCAATGCCTATTGAACTCTTATACCTCTGAATCTGCCGGTATGAAAAGATATAGATAAACAGAATAGGCGGATCGATTGAGCGCGAGATTATAACTTATCTGCACGGGAGACTAAGCAGATGTGAAAGTGCAATGACAGTTTTCTCGGGAGACGGAAACAAAGGAACACTGGAGAGAGAGAAGAGAGAGTGTGTGCATCGGTGTGCGCGTGTGTTTGATAGTAACGGACAAATTGTGAAAGTACGAGAATTAAAAGGGGGAATGATAAAGTGTGACAATAAATTTGGGAGAAGAGAGAGAGAGAAGAGAGAGAGAGAGAGAGAGAGAGAGAGAGAGAGAGAGATTGCATAACAAAAACCCGGACACACAGCAACAGCCCAAGGACTGTTGATTCGTGGCTTAATTACTAGGTTAAGTCCACCTACCGATTTTTTTCACCTAGTAATTCCAGTTATCATAACAAGAAACGCTCCCTTTATTTGTGTTTTCTGCCCACAAATGACCAATCTCGGCCAAAAGTGATCAGATTTAATCGGAAATGTTACGAAATGGAATATCTGAAGATTTTTTTTAATGAGCAAGGTTGTAAAAACAAACATTTTCTTCTTCCGATCAAAATGCTAGTGGTCAGTTTTGGATTAAGCCAGACTTGTGCTGGCACGGGCTCTTGCTCTAAGAGCAGGACGTAAATAAATAAGATCAAATATGGCTGAAGGGCATACTCGACCTATAAAAGGTGAGAGCGCCATAGTCTTCAGGTGTTTAAAATTATCGAGAAAAATCTAGTAATTACCAAAGCCTATAATTCGTATATGAGAATTGCTTAGCACAATAATCTATAAATGGCTGCAATGTAAAGATAATGAAGAGTTTAAAACCTAGAAAGTCTCAGGAACAAGTGTAGTATAAAAAAAAAACAATACTCGATATTTTAGAAGTTTCGATATCTTAGAAGTGCAAATTTACAAACTTCACAATGAACACGTCACAATTTCAGGCATGTACTGACGGCCTGAAGTCATAAAGATTTAACACAAAAGCGTCCACGTTTTATGGCAGTGTTCACGTGCAGGAAAATGTGATCGTATACAACTAAACCATTAAAGAATAATATCTGCCCTTTGGCCATACTTCCCAAGATCTCCATAACGTTCCAAGTAACGTTAAGAAAGGTAATACCAGAAACAACCTTGGCAACGTTAACATGCTGTAAAAAGGGGAAAACTTGAGTTTTAAGGCTCTGTGTCAGTAAAACGATACAATAACAATAAAAAGCGAATAATAATACTTCGAGGAATCATTTCCGACTTTCCAGAATTTCGAGACGTAATATTTCTAATTATTTTCAGCAATTCCATTTCATAAGGAAAATTAAGCGAAATAAAAAAATATATATATATATTTCATAAAAATTTTTGGTTAAAAAGACCAGAAATGAAGCTTTAAGTATTTCGTTCATGAAGCCAAGTTTTCAAAAACGATTCTCCTCAACGAGTTTGTTTGTTTGTATGGTGCTTTTACGTTGCATGGAACCAGTGGTTAATCAACAACAGGACCAACGGCTTTACGTGACTTCCGAACCACGTCGAGAGTGAACTTCTATCACCAGAAATACACATCTCTCGCTAATCAAAGGAATGGCCGAGAATCGAACCCACGACCACCGAGGTGGGACGCCAACACCATATCAACCACGCCACTGAGGAGCTCCCTCAACGAATTTATCGCAAAGTAACTACTTCCAGAGAATACACAAAGATCTCAAGTTTTACGTAGGCTTACTTTTTTGTTTTACGGTCACGTTGAAGTCCGCAATGCTCATAACCGAACTTTTATCTAACTACCATCAAGCACTGGACATAAAATACTGGACATAAAATAAAGAAGAGGAAGTAAAGTTTAAAAAGGTGCTGTAGTCTAGTAGGTACTATACGTAGTAGGTATTTACCGAGAACCATTAAATGTTTTTTTTACTTTGGATCTCTTTTTGTAATTCGTCTGCACTGGCCCCAGGCAAGCACAGTCTAGCAACAGATGAACAAAATAACAGACTGAATATTCTCGATATAAATGATTTAAGCTACAAAGGTTCTTAAAGATAAATCTGCTCGACCGCATTACGTCACATAATAAAAATGTCGTTTTGCAAATGACTTGCCTTATCTTTTTGAAGAGAGAAAGAATGGAAAGCCAACGGAAAACGCAACAAGAAATCATACAACGAGTTCAAAGACATATATGTATATATATATATATATATATATATATATATATATATATATATATATATATATATAATATATATATATTTATATATGTGTGTGTGTGTATACGCGCGCACTCCCAGACACACACACGTACACACACACACACAAAAACACACACACACACACACACACACACACACCACATATATATATATATATATATATATATATATATATATATATTAATGCACTAATCATGAACTTGCTGACTGGAAAAAAAATCGCTAAAATAAATAGCATAACCTCATGTAAAGGGAACCAAAAAGTGGGCGAGAACCGCCCCCACCCAAAAAAAAAAAAAAAAAAAATAAAAATAGGAAGGGGGTTCTTAAGCGACAGATCCCACGAAGGGGAATGGGCGGGAAAAGAAGAGAAGGAAAAACAAGACTAAATTAGAATCAAAAGTAAAGTGAGAATATCGTAACACTCAGTTTATCACGCTGATATGAAATGTAATTTATTCATAAATAAACTTCATAGATAAACTTCAGTTCATCATGATAAAATAGGCGTGACTTAGCTCTCCCTTTTAATTCTCATTTTACTTACCATTTCCCCTTTATTCTTGTTCTTTCCTCCATGAGCAGACGAATCTGTAGACGTGAATTTCCTTTGTGTCTAATATGGAAACTGGCGTTATTTCGAAAACAAATTCCTTTATTCTAGTTCACACCAACTAGCTATTCATGTATACTATAATAGATTACCGAAGTTTGATGTTATATCTACATTGACCTCTTATTATTGCAATTAATATATATATATATATATATATAGATATATATATATATATATATATATATATCACATATATCCACTGTGGCATTTGAATTGTTCAGCAAAATATAAATGATGAAATAAATGCATTTCTGGGTATCTTTCTTTGAATATCTGAATCTCTCTCTCTCTCTCTCTCTCTCTCTCTCTCTCTCTCTCTATATATATATATATATATATATATATATATATATATATATATATATATATATATATATATATATACGCATATATATATATATATATATATATTATATTATACTATATATATATATATATATATATATATATGTATATATATATATATATATATATATATATATATATATATATATATATATATATATATAATGTCGAGCGTTAAACGGCCTTGGAAGGACGAAAAGCCTTAGAGTAATCCCTGCAAATGAGAGCACCGATGAAGAGAGAGAGAGAGGAGAGAGAGAGAGAGAGAGAGAGAGAGAGAGAGAGCTTAAGACATTCAAACTTAGACCACCAAGTAATAGATTTATTTCATCATTTATATTTTTCCTGAACAATTCAAATGCCACAGTGGATGTTTGGAGGATAAACATAGAAAAAGCTATATCTCTGAATCCTGTAGCCTGTGTGACAAACTTCCAATCAAGAGTCAAAGTGGGAATGGTGAAATTGACAAAGTAGAAAAGGAAAAATAAATGTTGCGGAGAGCAAGTATATAATTAAAAAACATTATTGTGCTTGTGTACACACACACCACACACACACACACACACACACACACATATATATATATATATATATATATATATATATATATATATATATATATATATATACAAAAACAATAATGTTAATTATGTACTGCCTCTCTACAACGTTCATTTTTCCTATTTCTACTTTGTCAATTTCACCATTCCCACTTTGACTCTTGATTAGACGTTTATCATACAGGATACAGGATTCAGAGAAATATAGCTTTTTCTATGTTTATCCTCCAGGCATCCACTGTGGCATTTGAATTGTTCAGGAAAATATAAATGATGAAATAAATCTATTACTGGGTGTCTTAGTTTGAATGTCTGAAGCTCTCTCTCTCTCTTCTCTCTCTCTCTCTCCTCTCTCTCTCTCTCTCTCTCTCTCTCTCTCTCTCTGTCTCCTCATTTGCTAGGCATTATTCTGAGGCTTTTTGTCCTTACGACATCGTTTAACGCCTTGACCTGAGACCTACTTTCCAAAATAGCAAAAGTGACCATAAAGTTTGCCCCAAACTCGTAAAACGGGAAAGGACATTTGAATACCAGGAAGAGTTTTTCCGCTTCTGACTGCAAAGTGAATTGATATCTTATTACGCTGTGACGGTTTCGTAACCAGAGAGGATTTTTTCGAGCAAATATCCGTGCTGGAATAAGGTCACCTAGGCCAGATCAAATAACAAGGTTATCTCCGCACGATAACAGGTAGCTACCGATAAATTTATCTATACCTTCACTTTGGCCAAATAATTTCGTGAAGATTATCAACATTCAAATGTCTTTTATGTGTGTTACATTACAACAGATATTTTTCTTCATTCACATATTCATAGCACATCTCCACTTGGTAGATAAACACTAAATAAGTATTTCATCTGAAGTGCGGTAAGTCCTATAACTTAATTTTCAATATATTGCTTTATTGTTGTGTTCATATATTCATACATTTTTCTCATGTGAGAAACATGCCTGTAAACAAATGTCTGATTTATAAGATTTTATCAACTTCACCCCCCAAAACCATCACCACCCACTGAGCAGCACTACAGACATTGACTGCCTACCCAATGTGGATTGACTTTCACTAAACGCATCATGTAATGTTCCTGTGATGTCAACAAAATATGTATCGAATTGTTTTAACCACGCTCTAAGTAAATATAAGTGAACTGTGATTAACTTTGTTCTTTTACAACTATCTTGTAGATACAATAACGGCTTTCATAGACACCCAACCCTCGGCACGGGTGAGTATCCCTCAACCCCCTCCCCTCCTTTTCCCCGTCTCTAAAGGTAGCTTATCAAGATCCGGATCTTTCCCAAAATCTAACCACCTCATGCTAATGACAAGACCCACCACTGGTAAAATATTAGTCAAAATCGACAAATACCTTCTTGCTAACAAACAGACAAACAATCGAAACTGAGTAGCATAACTTCCTCCAAAATCTCTGGTTGAGACAACAATAGATTCAGTTTTACTAAACACCGAGTTTCAGAACTGTGATAAACCTTGACGTTACACCTGTCACAGTTAAAAAAAAAAAAAAAAAAAGTTTAAAACATAATACTGGGTCTTATTTTACATCCTGTCTTAGGCACAAGAAAAGATAATAGTCATGAGCCAAACTTTCCCCCTTTTATATAGAAAAAAAAAAAACCTGGTATGAAACCAGTCTAATTTGACAACAAAAGACAATTCTTTTTCTAAACTTTTACAATTACAACAAATGAGATAGAGTGAAACATTGTACGAAATTCTTTATTGCATCTGCCAAATTCATAGCAAACGATAACACCATTATCGTCACAATGGACAGGAGCAAAACAAAGATCACTGCACTGAGCCAAGAACCATTTACACCTGTCACTGATACTACAACAGATTTGAAATATTCTATTAAACGTATGTGGCACCAGTGACAGTCATACCAATAAGGAGTTCGCCCGTTTTGTTACGCCTGTGCATGGTACTAGAAACACTGTCACATTTCCTTAACTAAAGGGCAAAAAAAGATTCACAGAATTGCATCAGTCCTTACTTCATTGACAAAGTAAGAAACTACAGTACTATAGAGAAACCTTTCGTTACACCTGTTGCAGGTATAACAGTGCAGGTACAATGAACACTTATCACCTTACCTTTCCTCCGAGCACCCACTTCCACGAACCACACACGAACACAAACGTACACACATACACATGCACAACCACCCCGTTTATCGCGAACCAGATGACCTGGGATCTCATGTAACTGGCGTCCTGACTGACACATTGGCTTAAGAGTCGGTCTTTTGGTTTCGCCTTCTGAGGCGTCCGTGCCGAATGGGCATCCTTCAGGATACATGCGACAGGCGAAGGCCCGACAAAGGAGATCTAGGGATTACTATCCGGAGGCAAAAGGATCTGGAAGGACTCTTCAAGAAGCGAAGAGGGAGCGGGAGTCGAGGAGAGCAACTAAAAAGAATAAAAAAGGTCACCTCGAGTGGGAATGTAGGCGGTTGAAGTCGGGGAGGGATGTAAAATCCTGGCCTCATTTCAGAATACATTTCCTATTTTTCTTTCATTTTCGCGTTCTCATTTGCCTTTCCGATCGTTACTCCCGCGGGAGGGGGGGGGAGGTGGGGGCCGGAGGGGGGAGGGGGGGGGGGGGGGGCGCTCCTTTTCTGTGTCGCAACAGATAGGTGGCGAGAACCTCAAGCTGTTGTATCCAAGAGGAATAGTCTTACCTTTTAGTGTGTCACGGGGAACGTGGCGGCAGTGTTGTCTATTTTGTTTTGGTCGGCGATTTCAAAGAAAATTTTTCTCGCCTCTTCATTTTTATCTTTTTCATTTCCTTTTTAAACACCGAATCTACTTTCTAAATGGAACTCTATACCTCGATAGTTATTTGTTAATGTTCCACATTCTAACTGAATTATCAATTGTTATTCTTATAACAACAATTAATTATCGAACTGATATTCCTAGTATGATAAATTTTTCAACATTACTGATGTAATGGTCTTCAATATAATTCTACATGTCATTTGAAACTGTATTGGTCGGGCTAATAAATAATAGTGTATTTAGGAAGGAGCACCTCTCATCTAAATGTTTCAAAATTTATGGTTGTACCAGAAGACTTTAATTTGTAATAAAGTTTCTCTATTTTTTATATTCCATTTCCTTTAGGGAAAGAGAGTCACCTAAAGAAAAAGAAATCATCAGAAAACAGATAAAGTATTATATATAATCCTAGCCATGCAGCCATAATAAGATAATAATAATAATAATATAATAATAATAATAATAATAATAATATAATAATAATTATTATTATTATTATTATTATTATTATTATTATTATTATTATTATTATTATTATTATTATTATTACTATTATTATTATTGGTGAAAAATTCACAGAGGCGTAAATGTAAATATATATTACAAATATATATTTACATTTACAAAACCATGGATTTCTTCGTTATTATTATTATTATTATTATTATTATTATTATTATTATTATTATTAGTAGTAGTAGTAGTAGTAGTAGTAGTTTAGTAGTATAGTAGTGGAGTATTAGTAGTAGTAGTAGTAATGATATATGATAACAAATATTCATGATTTTCGATTCGTATCGAGTTACATGACTTTTTCCCCAACGTGGCAAAATCTCCAACCGATTTTGAAGCTTTCGAGCAAGTTAAAATATGTCAAACAAAAAATTGGTTTAAGGTTTCCTCTCGGCCCCCCCTTTTTTTTACAACAGAAATAGAAATATTACCAAATATATCCTTTATCACTCGTTCCGAATATCCACAACTGCATTTTACGAGTCAGAATTCAGTATAAAATTCCTATAGGAGGAAAGTTTTCAGTTACCAAAGGATGGTCAGCACGGGATATGCATACATACATATATATATATATATATATATATATATATATATATATATATATATATATATATATATATCTAATAAAAGGAGCCCATAAAAACACACAAAATAGAGAAAAAAGTACTATATTTCAGAGACTGCTGTCTCCCCTCTTCAGGTAGATGAATGAGAAAAGTTTACAGAAAGGTGGTATTTATACCAAGAGGTCCATCCACAAACAAGCCATTTTAAGTCACCCCCGCTGATAATCTTCCTTTAATCTTCTTAAGGGTTGGTTGAATGAAGACTTTGTCGATCGTGTCCGAAATCCATGCTCCTTTTGAGATGTTCATTACTGCCTCTCTTTTATTAAGGCCGATTCCATCATTTGACTCTTGTACCGGCAGTTGCTGCTATAAATTACACGTGACAAATTCCAGTTTATTCTATGGTTATGTTCATTTATATGGTTGAAAATAGCCGAGTTCTGTTGTCCATACCTAACTGACCGTTTGTGTTGTATTAATCTCTGGGGAAGGGATTTACCTGTAAATCCGATGTAAGATTGGTCACAGTCCTGGCATGGGATTTCGTATACCCCCAGAGTCCTTTGGAGATGTCTTTTGTTGGACGTTAATCAGGGATTGGCTAAGGTGTTTGGGTAAGTAAATACAAAAGGGTTCGATTTTCCGAGGGGGTTGGTTATTCTCTTAATCTTTTCCAGGTGGGGAATTATTATTTTATTGTTGGGTGTGTCTCTGGTCTTGTCTTTAGGGGGTCGGTAGAAAATTACGTTTGCTTTGTGAATTGCTTTCTCAATTATATGGTCAGGATATTTTAAAGACGAAAGTTGCTTGCGAATTAGTTCAAATTCTTTTTCCAGGAATTCTGGGGAACAAATTCGTAAGGCTCTTAAGAACAAGTTACTAGCTGCACCTATCTTGATAGTAATGTCATGATAGCTAAAGTAGTGAATGTATGAAAGTGAGAACGTTGGTTTTCTGTATATGGTAAATTTGTATTCTGTCGTATCTCTGATTATTAAAAATATCAAGAAAAGGAATTTTGTTGTCTGTTTCCCATTCAACTTTAAATTTGATGCTGGGCACTAATGTGTTTAATTTCGAGAGGAATTCATTGAAATTGCCCCACCTATTATCCCAAAAACCCAAAATGTTAGGATATATCCACGTATCTCATCCATAGCATGTTTTTGGGTTTTATTGCATTTATTACTGTAGTTTCAAAGTATTCCATGTACAGATTGGCTAGAACAGGACTTAAAGGATACCATACTACATCCGAATTTTGCTTGTAGAATGATTCCCCGAATGAAAATACATTATTAGATGCACATAATTCAACTAGCTTTATTATTTTGTCAAGCGCCAATGGGAAATGATCTGAATAGGGGGATAATTTTACCCTTAAAAACTGAAGAACGTCCTATACTGGTACTTTAGTGAACAGGGAATCTACGTCAAGGCTTAAAAGTTTTATGTGTGAAGTGGTATATGTGCTTCTCATGAATTTGTGACAAAAAAATCTTCCGAATGTTTAATGTGACTGGGAGAAAAGTGCCTAAAAAAGGGGAAGGAGGCAGCTAAACCATTTAGAAATTTTGTAATTGAAAGCACCGGCACATGAAACGATGGGTCTGAATGGAAGATTTGTCTTTGTGAGTTTTGGAAGGCCATAAAAGTAGGGTAATTTAGGATTAATTACTTTAAATTTCTCTAATAGTTCAATACTCTTTTTGTCTTTGCCAATTAAGGAAAAGAATTATATAGGTACTATGTACAGTCTAGATATAGTTTCTTTATTCACAAATGTACCACTGAGTTTCGTGCTCGACAACTTGAAGAAATTAGCCTCAGATAATATTTTCAAGCCACCTATGCACATAGATAAATTTTGTCATTTGATTAACATTTGCGTTGAATCTACAATTTTTGAGTTTAATGGTTCGTTCTATCAACAAAAATCCGGGGTCTCGAGGGGCTCACCTCTCTCCCCTATATTGGCTAACTTATGTATGGAATTTTTCGAAAAGGTTTTACGTTTGACACACTACCAGAAGTACATCAAGCCTGAAATTTGGGTTAGGTATGTAGATGATGTTTTTATTGTTTATAGACACGGCGAGGAAGCCTTCATAGGTTTTAGAGTTGCTTAATGGTTTTTTGCCCTCTATTAAATTTACAGTGGAAAAGGAAATGGAAAATAGGCTTCCCTTTCTAGATATGGTAGTTCATAGAGACACAGTGAGTAGTGACTTTAATTCAGCGTGTATAGGAAGAACACCCACACAAACACCTATATCCATTACTTTTCATATCATGAACCGAAAGTAAAGCACAACGTTTTAACCAATTTGTTTTTTCGAGCATACCGAATATGTGATCCCCAGTTCATTGACGCCGAAATAAATTTCTTGGTAGATAGTTTTACTAAACTGTGTTACCCAAAGTTTTTCATACTACAGTCTCTATCTAAAGCTAGATCGATGTTTTTACGCCCCTCATGATATAACTGAAAAGGCAGATTTTAAGGCATCTCTTGTCTTCCTTATAACAGAGAACTTAATAAATTTTTTCTAGGCAGCTTAAAGGAAAAAAGGAAACGGCTTCAACGTAGTTTTTTCAGTACAATAGTACAATCAAGAAGAAACTCATTAAAAATAACCCGGGTAATAGAGAGAATGTAGGAGTATATGTAATACCTTGTAGTGATTGCAATGAATGTTACGTGGGAGAAAGCGGACGTTCCATTGATAAGAGAAGGGAAGAACACGTTGCTGCTTGCAGAAGGGGAAGTTCATACAGTGCAATTGCGCAACATACATGGGAGAAAAACCACGCTATAAATTTTAAAGGTACAAAGGTTGTTTTTTGCATGTAACGACCGGACTTTGAGACGAGTAGTAGAAGGGGCGTTAATTTCATTAAACGAGACCTTTGCAGGAAATACTGGCATTACAGAAAATACAGCTATTTGTGAGGAGATATGTAGGAAAGGGAAAATTTCAAACTTTAGAAATATATGTGCCAATAACGATGCTGCTTCCTCTCCTGTTTACTCCACTCAGGTCATTTCTCCAACTAACCACCCAACCACCATAGAACAAGCAGTTGACAATAGAAACATTCCCCCACGAAGATCAAGACGAATTCTGGAAAGAACGAGGGCTCAACCGCCTGATCATTCATAATTTTTGAACTAGCTTTGTTTCCAACCGTTTGTTTTTTTTTCAAATGCTTGTGCTCTTTTCTGTCAGTTCCTTGAGGTGACATATCAACACTTTAGTGAACAAGACCACAGTTGATGGTCGAAAGCTTTAATCCTATACAAGTAAATATATATTTTAACTACAAGAGGAATTTACTTCATTGTGGATTGTATCCCCATTTACTTAGAGGTACGACATAGTACCTGGCTTCTGCATATATATATATATATATATATATATATATATATATATATATATATATATATATATATTTATATATATATATATATATATATATATATATATATACTTTTAAATAAGTTTTCAATTACGGTATTAGAAAACATTTAATGTGTAAATATTTTGCTACCAATACGCAATTGATGTGTAACTAACAGTTACGAAACGTTGGCGCTTAACATATGGCTCAAGGACGTAACGTGTCTCCATATAACAGTATGCTTTTTCTATGAATGATTACCCATGTCTTCATACTTTATATATATATGTGTGTGTGTGTGTGTGCTCTATATTCCTAACGCGGCCACTGCCCCTGAATACAAACCCAAGGAAACTTGCTCATTATGACAATAATAACACGAACGTTTCCTTAATGCTCTTAACATCTTCGGACCTCAAGAAATCGGAGAACATGATTGATTTGGCAGATACCAAGTAATCGAATATCCAATTATTCCATTATTACTATGTAATTTCTGATGTATGTGATACATTTATTTTGACATATATTACCTACGACGGGTTACATTCGTGATATGTTAGCGAACGACCAATAGCTGAGCTCGGAATACAGCCATGGATGGTTATCAGTTTTGTCTATTACGTCTCTATTTTTGTCATTATCTCGACGGATCGACTTCCTTCAATTTAAGGGTCCAGTGGACCACAATGACCTCTTTACTCCTCTTTTTACTTCTTACTAATATTTGGGGAGTAGACTTTATCACTGTAAACCTTCAAATCAAAGGAGAAATAAACGGATAAATTCCCCTTCCTAAATGGGACTCGGAACAAAGTTGGATGTTAAACGTCGTCACTGAATTCATTATAATTCAAAGGTCGATTCATAGAGCTATGAGACGGAATGCTGTTACCATTAAATTAAGTTACCAGTAAACCAAATCTGCTCTCAAAAATAAATAAGTAAATGAATAAATAAATAAATAAATTATTGCATAAAATTATATTACTATTTGCGCTTTCAGAGTCCTTAACTACCTCTCTTTTCGATCGAACATCTTCCTATGATTTTTTTTTTCCCACTCAGAATTCTTGGTCGTCTGTAAAGCAACTCTAAAACTAGACAATGGTATTCGTGCTCCCCTCTGGACGAAAAATTCATAATCATCCATAATTCTCTGGAACCATCCTTTGGCAAAAGGAAGTAGGTTATTGTTGAATAAGTATATCATATATATATATATATATATATATATATATATATATATATTAATATATATAAGATATGTATATATGAGGACATTGTGGCTATTACAATTACATATGTATAAGTACAAACACACACACACACACATATATATATATTATATATATTTATATATTATATATATATATATATATATATATCATTAAATAGCCAAAGACAAGGGTTGTATAGCCTCAAGTTTTGCCTTCAAGCATCATGAGCCTGAAGGTCCAGAAAATTCACCAGAGACTTCTGTGAGAGAAATATATAAGTTCAGTGAAATGTCTTATCAATGATCAAAACATAATAACACATCTAAAAGAACCTTGTAATATAAACATTTTTGAGTCTATGGAAATATGGGGAATAAAAAACCGACCTTGAATGCAGAGAACTCCTATCGTTCTTTTATGCTTTACCCCCTTTTTTATTACCATTTTTTAATATGTTATCCTCCTCTCACCCTCGAAATCCTCACATATTTCGAAGTGATTTTGGAGTGTTATACTTTAATGAAAGCATTTCCTTTCTCGCTTGAAAATACCAGTTACAGACAAATGAAATGAATATGAAAAGTGATCGGTTGTAATTACACTGGGGTTATTCCCCCCCCCCCCCCTTGATATTACAGAGTTCTGCAAAAAAAGTTAAGTGTTTTCTACCATGAGAACATTTCGCAATTGCAGTACTGATAACTCATCAGGAAATGTTAAAATGTTGGCGACAAGAAAATTAAGTCTACGCTAGATCGAGAATTTTAAATGACTTGTTAAAGTTTCGTCAGGTTTAAAGGGTTTAAAGCAGTGTCATCATCATCCTCATCATCATTGAAGTCTGAAAACATCATTTTCAGCCACGGAAATTTCAATGATCGAGAATCTGTGGCTACTTTCACTTGTCATTTTGACGTTGTTTCATCATTATAGTTTTTCATTGAAAGCTTCAAACTGTCAGCATAACCACGATTTTGCAATGTAAGCGATATAAAGAAACTAGTATAGCTAACCACCTTCAGACCTAGAAAGGTTATAATATACTATAACGAATGAATTATTAAATTTTAGTTAAAAACTAAGCACTAGGGGTACTTTTACCATTAAGCGTTTTAAAGCTGGCATAAAAATCCATAAGATAGAATTCAAGGCGTGTTAAAAAATTAAGTTATTAATTTTAAAAATCCGAAAAAAACTTGTTGTAAGTATTGCAGATATTTGGAAAAATTAATTTTCAAGCAGCAAACCATCAAATTCAGATAATTATAGGAGGTAATTTTTGACAAATATCACCAAATCATAGAATATCAAACTCAAGAGGAATTCAAGTATCTCGAATACCATTTCTCGAGTGCTTCCCATCAAATAAAGAGCCAGTATGGGCATATATCTAATCCTAGAATACTAGATCTCTAGAATGTTACTTCTGTAGACGAAACAGCCTACCAGATTTCAGATTACAGGATTCCAGAATTCAGATTCTATGATTCCAGATTTCAGATTCTAGGATTCCTTATCTCTGGGCAACACCACGTACCAGATTGACTTCTTCCTCCTTCAAGCCAGTTTCTCAAGCTCAAATTCCACCTCCCCCCGCCCCCCATCCAAACCCCTTTCCCTATCCTCAACCACCTCCCACCCACCCCCTTTCCCAAATCCCCATTCCCCTTTTCTCCGCAGAGATGACCCATATAACCAAGCCTAAGACGATTTGCTAACCTTCTAGAAACCCATCGACAGTCCCGCCCCAGCAACGATGGAAGGAGGTCACTCTCAACTGGATATTGAACATAGGAAAAAATATAGAAAGGAAATGGTGAACTGAATATGTGACATAAAAACCTTTCGGAGAGAAAGAGGGCTGTGATGTCAAAGTGTACACGCTGTAATGCGCCTTTGAAGCTGTATTCTTTTTATTTCTAAATCATGCACTTTATATTTTTAGCATATAAACGCTCGCGACTAAAACTTTGATTCCTTTTTGCATTAGGTATATTGTCTTGGCATAGCATTTTCTATAGCATTTTCATTTATCTTTTAATCTTCATTTTCTTTAATTACTTTTCTTCTTTATTTACTCAAATATCAATAATACCTTTCCAGTTCCATTAACAACATACAAGACCAATTATTCTTTTCATTATCTATTTTGAAAATATGGCCTAATCAGTTGAAACATCAGCTTAACCTAACTTTTCTAGCCATACTTAGTATAAGGGCAATTAAACTATAGAATAGGTCATGTCATGGACAGTGAAAATGAAAAATAATTTATGGAGCATTATTATTATTATTATTATTATTATTATTATTATTATTATTATTATTATTATAATAATAATAATATAAAAATGTAAATCCCTGTGAAGGCCAGGTTATTAGAATTATTATTACCTTCACAAATCAGTGGTTTAAAAGATTAGTGAGCATGGAGCATTATTGAAAAATAATCACGAGCATAATTCGCTTTTACAGCCTTCGTTTAACTCTACTCCCATTCACGAAGTTGCATAATGCCCTGTTCATAACTACCACCCTAGTATTCACGTTTCCTGGTTAGCTTTTGAAGAGATTCAGTAGATCCTGAATAGTTTAAGTCTAGTCGAGATTATATTCTTTTCGTTAATGATACTGTATTCTTCTAATTCCTCTAATACACATATAATTAAGGATATTTTTTCCTTCCTTCTTTAAAATATCATTACTCGGGAAACTTACCTCCACTACTTCAATTTCCTTAAAAGTTACCTCCGTTACTTCAAATTTCCTTAAGAGTTACCTCCATTTCTACAAATTTCCTTAAATATTACCTCCATTTCTTCAAATTTCCTAAAAGTCACCTCCATTACTTCAAATTTCCTTAAATGTTACCTCCATTACTTCAAATTTCCTTAAAGGTTACCTCCGTTACTTCAAATTTCCTAAAAAGTTACCTCCATTACTTCAAATTTCCTTAAAAGTTACCTACATTACTTCAAATTTCCTGGAAAGTTACCCCCGTTACTTAAAATTTCCTTAAAAATTGCCTCCATTACTTAAAATTTCCTTATAAGTTACCTCCATTACTTCAAATTTCCTTAAAAGTTACCTACATTACTTCAAATTTCCTTAAAAGTTACCCCCATTACTTAAAATTTCCTTAAAAATTGCCTCCATTACTTAAAATTTCCTTAAAAGTTACCTCCATTACTTAAAATTTCCTTAAAACAGACCTCCATTACTTAAAATTTCCTTAAAAGTTACCTCCATTACTTAAAATTTCCTTAAAAGTTACCTCCATTAATTTAAATTTCATGAAAAGGCGCCCATACGAACGTTTTATCATTAGATACACCTTCTTTACCCAAGTAAGTCAGGAGATTTCTGTATTAACGTCTTTAGACCGAACAACATCTTTCAGGAAGACTAACCATTTCTGATATCGCTTTAATGTTCAAGCTTCTTTTTGCTTTCGCTGAATATCATGATTTCTGATATCTTTTCTACACAGTTTATATATATATATATATATATATATATATATATATATATATATATATATATATATATATATTGACCACAAGCGAAGAAATGATGAACGGGGACTCATACTTAGTGTTTGAAATCACAATATACAACAGAGACAGTACTGGCAAACATACACAGATCCACCACTGACAAGCGTCAAAATAGGAAGAGCTTCAAAACTCCTTTGGGCTAGTGTTAGAAATCACAATATATTCTCATGGGACAATGCAGCTAAATGTAGAGACCCTAGGAGACTACAAAACATCGATTTTGTCCTTTATGAAAATATTGGGCTTTCTACCACTAGCCCAAATGAGTTCTGAAGCCACTCCTACTTTGACACCTGTCAGCAGTGGATCTGTAGTCTCAAACGGTTGTGTACTCCTCTGTTCGTCAGCACTGTCTCTGTAGTATATATCAAGGTTCAAAGACCTTGGTATATATAATGTAATTTGTAACACTATGGACCAGTTACCCGTCAATGGCTTGAAAATAAAGCAAAAACCGGTCGTCAATAACACCATGTCTCTTACCTGTGGGAATGTGTGATAAACGAATCACGTGTTAAAGTGATTATATATATATATATATATATATATATATATATATATATATATATATATATATATATATATATGTGTGTGTGTGTGTGTGTGTGCGTGTGTGTGTGTATATATATATATATATATATATATATATATATATATATATATATATAATATATATTCAACATCCATACTATAATTTTCATAAATGGCAATGAATATACGATGAAATCGTTTACATACGCTTATATATAGAACTGCAATGATAAGCCCCCACAGACAGGAATCAAACACATTATCTGTTTACAAACTTTTATTGTTTACGCAACACCGCGGTTCAATTATGAATATGCAAATGATATTTGCGCGTAACCTTGAACACTTGTTTATTTACTGACCATCCCTCAAAGCGACAATCTAAATCCCAATCATTCTTTCAAAACACGACATAGCTGTTGCTATCCAACTCGAAATATGGGGCAGGCCGTTTCATTCAGGGATGCTTCATGCATTCGCACATTCGCAAATCGAATCAAAACAAAATTCTGTTGTGATTAAAGCCATGTAATTCTTTTATGCACCCAGTTCCCTCCTTCTCTCTCATCCTCCTCATCCTCATCCTCATCCTCCTCCTCCTCCCTCCTCCTCCTCCCTTCCTCTCCTCACTCCTCCTCCTCCTCCTCCTTTCTCTCCTCCTCCTCCTCCTCCTTCTCGCCTCCGCCTCCTCCTCCTCCTCCTCCTGCCTCCTCGCCTCCTCCTCCTCCTCCTCCTCCCCTCGCCTCCTCCCCTCCTTCCTCCCTCCTCCTTCTCCTCCTCCTCCTCTTCCTCCTCCCCCAACCCCCTTCGTTTTAACGAACAACGACGCTAATTGAATCCAGCGAAAATTCATTAGTAAAATTTAATTACGAACGTGACGCCACGCGCCCTTGACCGAACGCCACGTGTATCGCGAGGCCCAATGGGCCGTGAAATAGCGAATCGGCCAACGGGACTCTTTTCATGGTCGAGGACGAACAGATCACAACAAACTCCGTACTTTGAAAATGCTTCTGTTATCGCATTTCGTCGTCATCATTCACGTCGGACGTTAATGGAGTTGTGCTGTGATCATTAGACCTGCAATTTAATTACACTTATGGGCCATGTTATCAATACCGGGCCAAGGGCGGCGGTAATGGGGTTTTCCGGGCGACCTTGACACACATAACGATCGAGAATGTGTCTTTACGTTAGGGTCTAGACTCTATAGAATGTGTATGCAGGTGGTCATTGGGAATGTGGCTATTCTCAAGGGGAATTGAAAGGAAATTGATATCAGCTGAAAGGTATAATAAGAAATCCACGGTTTGCCGTCACAAGACGTAGTAAGGAGAAGGATGAAGCAGAAACTGACAGGTGGTGAATTTATCATAATTGTAACGCACGACTAAAATCACGTAACATGAATATGGGATAATTTTCATTTCAAAGACATGAGTTTGGACGTGATTTGTGCATTCAACGATAACAAATATGCGTTGCGAACCTATGAAAAAAGAGAAAAACTATTTGAAAATGGTCACACCGTGGTCTAACTTTAATCAAAATTTTATCTGTTGGGATTATTTCTTCCTAGTTTTTGCCCCCCCACAACCCCCCCACCCACTATCTCTCCCCCCCTCTCTCTCTCTCTCTCTCTCTATTAACCTTCTTTAGAAAATCACTCACTCAGGGAGAGTCATTTTCTGTATGGCATACATTAGAAGGCATAAATCGAGATAAACACGTCATGAAAGCTTAAGAGCATTAAAATTAAAAATAGTCTTTTAACATAACTCCAAATTCAAATCATGATATATCCTTTGACGACATTCCCGCACGGACCTGGGGAACTTTGAATTATTTTTTCCAGTGTGGCTCGTGGGTATAATCACAATTTTATCTAGGTCATGGCTAGAAGTTGAAGAAAATTGGTTTTAAATTCCATAGCGAAATTAAAAAAAAAAAACTTGTGCAATCCTGCGTAGAAAAAACTCGATTTTGAATTCACATAGTGAACACGAATTGGAACTCTCTACTCTCTTTCGCTTTCCTCGAGTCCAGTAATCATACCTCTTTTAAACACAGTACAATCACATTTCTTTTAAATACATTATAATCATACTTCTTTGACATACAGTAGGAGCAAGAGATACACCAGGTGCTCTTGCACTTACGTATATACAGAGTATATATATATATGTGTGTATATATATATATATATATACGTATATATATATACATATATATATATATATATATATGTGTATAATATATATATATATATATATATATATATATATAATATATATAAACTACACCATGAATGAAAAGGAAAGAAAGATAAGTTAAAGAACACATAGATCTATTTTTCACTAGGACCGAAGACTTGCCATGACTAGGTTGCCCGGGAGAAAAAGATATAATTAAAATTATCATTCATATCATCCCTATAAAGTAAAGTTAAATAAAAAAAAATATCTCCACGATAATGTCTATGGGCGTCAGAAAACTTGATCGCATCTTTTCCAATTTCTGATAAAATTCTATCGGAAGCATGCGTGGTATAATGAAGGTAAAATATTATCAGTAATAATCTTTGAACAAACTGGTAACATCAGAGTATGAAACCCAAAGAGGGAAAAGGGCAAACGCTCTTGTGGCCGCAATAACACGTCTGGTTTAACATATTTATAGTTTTATTGTCGAAATCAAGGTCTGTTGTTAGCGGATAACATTGCAGTTCTTGAAAGCACTCAATGACATGCAGTGGCGCAGCAATACAAGTATTGTGTAGTGTTCTGTTTCATAGTATATTTAGCAATGTTTTTCGTTTCATTTTTTCACATTCCGTTCTGACTGGATGTAAACCGTACTTCCTGAACTCTTTGTCAAGGATGCAGGGATTACCAAAATTAAAAGCTATCTCTGTCAATGTAGGCATAGTTTAACTGTTATAACAAATGCAATTTTTGCTAAAGAAAAATTAGGCAACATACGTAAACGACTTCCTTATTTCTACTGTCAGCCTTGTAGGGTTTACCATTGGTGGTACTAAAATTCCTTAAGTGTTACCCGTTCTCGTTGGTCTGTTTTGAGCCAGCTGTCCAACTCCTCTTTCATCAATTTTCATTCCTGATGCAAGGTCACTGGTCGTGAAAAATTACTTTACAATAACTAAATTGATATAACTTTCCTTATAATTTTCTAGGATATTTTCCGGAATGAAGCGACGAAACACTGCAGACCTCAATAAAGTCTCGTTACTAAGAATGTAAATGTACTAACATATCTCTACCATCAGTGGGATTTAAAATTTATTTTCGTAGTTATTATTAAAAATAACAAACACTCATACAAATAAAATTTAAACGGTATATTACATAAAATGAAAAAGAATGAATAAATAACAGCAGAAGAAACATACAGTATTCGTTTTAAATATACTAATTACGATGACTATCCTACAAAAAAAAAAAAAAAATGCTTTGCGTTAAAAAGGTAAAGAAAAAATTTTTTTTTTTTTAAATCCGTGTTTTCTTGAAATTGGAATCTAAAATTTAGGCCAAGGGCTGGGACCTGTGAGGTCATTAATCACTGAAAGGGAAACTGAGAGTGAAGGAGGTTTGAAACTTAAAGGTGTAACAGGAGGAAAACCTCAAAGCAGTTGCACTATGAAACAATTGTTGGGAGAGGGTGAAAAGTAAGATGGAAGAAAGATAATATGACCAGAGGCACAGTAAAAAGTGGCGCCGAAGAATCTCTGCAAAGAACCTTAATTAATGCCTACAGTGCGTTGCGTGAGGCGCACTAATGACGCTACCCACCTACGGAGGTGTTTTCTTGAAGTAGGCTTAATTTCCTTTTTCACATGACCTGTTTCTGTATTTTTTTCTGTTTCAATCTAATAACAAAAACTCCAGCGCCGACAAAGATCTCCCGTATGCAGTAAGATTAATGTTACTTGCATTTTTAAGAATTACTTGTCCGATTTGTTTTTATATCAGAGATATAAATTAGTTTTGTTAACAATAGTTGCTATTCCTGTTCAGTATTTTATCGCCTCGATTCTGGGTAAAGCAGAAAAATTGAAATATGAACATAGTCCAACTTGTAGAGCATTGTGGTAATGAATGAGAGAGAGAGAGAGACCTTACAGACCTTACAGACCTTACATCTTGTTCGGGTTGCCCCAGGTCCCTCAGTGTGAGGCACCTCTAATGTCTACCAGAGAGTTGCTAGTACATCTTCCGGTATATTTTGCATCTTCCAATCTTGGATGGTCTGGGATGCAGTTTAGATATTTGTCGAGCTTATTCTTAAACACATCTACGCTCACTCCTGTTATATTCCTCAGATGAGCTGGCAACGCATTGAATAGACGCTGCATTATCGATGCTGGTGCGTAGTGGATTAATGTCCTGTGTGCTTTCCTTATTTTTCCTGGTATAGTTTTGGGCACTATTAATCTACCTCTGCTTGCTCTTTCTGATATTTTTAGTTCCATGATATTTTCTGCTATTCCTTCTATCTGTTTCCATGCCTGAATTATCATGTAGCGTTCTCTTCTCCTTTCTAGACTATATAATTTTAAGAATTGTAGTCTTTCCCAGTAGTCTAGGTCCTTAACTTCTTCTATTCTAGCTGTAAAGGACCTTTGTACACTCTCTATTTGTGCAATATCCTTTTGATAGTGTGGGTACCATATCATATTGCAATATTCAAGTGGACTACGAACATATGTTTTATAAAGCATAATCATGTGTTCAGCTTTTCTTGTTTTGAAGTGCCTTAACAACATTCCCATTTTTGCTTTACATTTTGCCAACAGAGTTGCTATTTGATCATTGCATAACATGTTCCTATTCATCATCACACCAAGGTCTTTAACTGCTTCCTTATTTGTGATGGTCTCATTATTAGGTCCCTTATATGCATATAGCTTTCTTTCTCTGTCTCCATAATTTATTGATTCAAATTTATCAGAGTTAAATACCATCCTATTTACCTCTGCCCAATCATATACTTTGTTAAGGTCTCTTTGTAGAGCGTTCCTATCTTCATCACAAGTAATTTCTCTACTTATTCTTGTGTCATCTGCGAAACTACTCACTACCGAATCCTTCACATTATTGTCTATGTCTTCAATCATAATAACAAACAGTATTGCAGCTAACACCGTACCTTGCGGCACACCGGATATTACCTTGACTTCATCCGATTTCTCGTCGTTTGCAATAACTATCTGTTTTCTGTTGTGTAAAAATTCTTTTAACCATCTTCCTACTTTATCCACGATATTGTGTTTTCTAATTTTCTTCGCTTAATATATTATGGTCTACTTTATCAAAAGCTTTTGCAAAGTCTAAATAAACCACATCTGTTTTTCATTTCCGCTTTTCATATTTTTGAATATGTTCTCACGGTGGACTAACAGTTGGGTTTGTGTACTTTTTCCGGGTACGAAACCATGTTGTCCTTTATTAAACAAATTATTTTTTATTAAAATGTTTCATAATATTTTTCTTCATTACCCTTTCATACACTTTCATAATATGTGATGTTAGACTCACAGGCCTATAATTACTTGCCTCTAGTCTTGATCCACTTTTGAAAGTAGGGGTAATATATGCTAATTTGTGCTCATCATAAATCTTGCCTGTATCTACACTTTGTCTTAATAATATTGCAAGTGGCTTTGCGATAGAATGAACTACTTTCTTTAACAAAATAGCAGGAATTCCATCAGGCCCTGCAGCAGCTCCATTTTTAATTTCATTAATAGCCTGCACAATATCAGCTTCATTAATATCTATGTCAGCTAAATATTCACTATTTTCATCCCTTACTTCTATATCATTATCTTCATTATCTATTCTAGGGGTGAATTCTCTCTATATCGTTCTGCCAGTATGTTGCAAATTTCCTTTTTTTCATTCGTTAATCTCTCCCTTCAATTCTCAGAGGGCCTATTTCTATTCTTCTTTTATTCATCTTCTTCGCATATGAGTATAATAGTTTGGGGTTTTGCTTGATATTTAATAGGGTTTTTTCTTCCAAGTCCCGTTTTTCATTTTCTTTTGATTGTATAATCTTTTGTTCTGCATTTTCTATCTTACTTTTTAGTTCTATAACTTTCCATGCATTTTTTTCTTTTGCAAGACCTTTTTTCCACTTTCTGATTTTCTGGAACAAGATCCTTCTGTCTCTTGGTATGCATGAATGATGTTTAGTTTTTTTTTCTTCTTCGGTATATATTTTTCCACTATTTTCTCCAATATATATAATATCTCCGTATTTACCCTTATGTCATCACTTACGAAAATGTTATCCCAATCTTTGTTTAATTCTTCATTAATTTCTGACCATTTTATATTTTTACTGTAGAAGTTGTATTTTCCATATCCTTCCCACTTTTTCATTTCTTGCTTATCTCTATTTTCACTTGCTTTGGAATGAACTGTTAATTCTATGACATTATGGTCTGAAATATTCGCATTATAAACTATTATTTCTTTAACATAATTCATCTCGTTCACAAATACTAGGTCTAAAGTATTTTCCTTTCTTGTTGGCAGGTGATTTATTTGTTTGAATGTTGTATTCTAGTAGCATATCTAATAGCTTTTCAAATTGCCTCTTATCTTCTGCACTACTATTACTCTCTTTTTTATATGTATAAGTACAACCACAATCTCCTATTCGTTCTTTCCATTCTACGAAAGGAAAGTTGAAGTCACCAGATAGGAGAATAGTCCAGTCCTTGTGATTTCTACATATATCATCCAATTTTTCAATTATTAAGTCAAACTCTTTAGTATTAGGAGGTCTATATATTACTATGTTCATCAATTTTTCAGATTCAAATTCTACCGCTATTAGTTCACATTCTGAGTTACTATATTTCTCATATATTTTTTCCTTGTTTTTTGTCTTTCCCATATATTGCGGTTCCCCCTTGATTCCTATTTTTTCTATCTGATCTATAAGTTTGGAACCCTTTTATTTGATCATCATTCCCAGTCTCTTGGGAATACCAGGTTTCACTTATATTCATTATATCTATTTTCTTTTTCATTTTTTTTTCATTTTGGGTTAGTTCTTCTAAGTACTCTATTTTTCTTTTTGAGTTACTCGTAACTAAACCCTGCGCATTCATCACTATGATGGTTTGCGTGTTTTCTCCTTCATTTAATACTGGTAGTAATAAGGATTTTCCCATGTCTCTTTCCTGTTCTGGTATGTTGTTCTTTTTTTCATTTCCAGAAATTCTGACATTAAAAAATCCAACTTTTCCAATAATATTTGATCTTCCTTCATCATAATTATTCATTTTGTGTCTGAATCTGCAATTTTCTCCGTTTCTGCAATATCCTCTTGCATAATAAATACAGTTATTATCTCTTGAGTAGAATTTCGGAGCTGATGCTTTGAAATTTTTTGCTGACACCTCTGCATATCTCATTGGTGGTTTGCTTTTCTCTTTTACCTGATATTCTTGATTTCTCTCTTTATTTGTTTCTTTCTTATTTTGGATTTATTACTTGGTTGGTTATTTATTTGATTATGATTCATGGCTACAGCATATATTTGCATTTTTTGTCGAACTTACATCCTTTCCTTCTTTTAGGTTTTTACATATTTTTGGATGCAGATCTCTGCAATCATCCCCATCCCCATATCCATCTAAGTATGCACATTTACCATATATTTCATAGTTTTGACCATATCTTAGGATGTTTGTAGTAAACATCTTTCTCCAAATCTGCAATTCCCTCTTTTCAAAAGGTTGCAGATTTTGTCTTTCTTGTCTATTTTTTCCTCTTTCCCGTCATTGTATAGATCTGGGTAGAGCCTCTTCGGGATTTGCTTTCTGTTGTCATATACGTAATTATTTCCTTCGTAGGTATGCTGGCTTTATTGGACCTCATATGTAGTATCAATGAGTATCTCTGCATCCATACTTTTATCTTGTTCTTTGTTTTCCTTATTTTTTTCTGTCATTTCATTTTTGTTTACTTCTCTTCCGTTTTCCTCTCTTCTTCTTTTCTTCTTCTTCTTCCTCTTCCTCTTCTTCTTCATCCTCAACTATTTGTACATTCAATCTTGATTTAATAACATTGTCTATCCATGATAGACATGTTGAACAAAAAATTCTTGTATCTTTTCTCAAATCTTGTATTACCTCAGCACACTGTGGATGGGTCGGAATGTTGCATGCAGCACATTTTCTGATTAGGTTTTGTGGATTGACTATGCTATACCAAACCTTACACAGTTTGCATGCTTTTGGCATTCTTTTTCCTAATGCATCAATTAGGATATTCACAAGATTCACCTTATTCATTTTCTTTGTCGGAATATGTTGGTTTATGTATATTTTCTTTATGAGTCTCTTGACCACTTGGATTTTATTTGGAACTTCTTCAATTATTTTCAAGATGTTTTCATTAGATTTGTTCCAGTTTGAAGGATTATATCCTTCTAATATATCTATGAATGCTTTTGTATCTTTTTGGTTAGGACTGTTGCTGATTTCATAGATGAGAAATGCCAGTTCCCTTCCTGCTACCTCATCGTATTGCGAATCTGCTAAACACGCCAAATTACGCCACCTCTTCCCGCAGTTGGAACTTACTGCCATCTTGTTCTGATTTATAGTATTACACTTGATAAACTAACTTAGAAGACGCTTTATCCTACTATTTTCACACTAATCTTATCACCGATAGTTCACGAACACTTCTAGATATTTCTCAAATTCTAGTCGTATGTTAAACTTGTGATATCTGTTGATTAATCTGACTTCACGCGGGTACGTCTCACCAAGCAAGATGGCTACTTAAAGGTTGAGAGAGAGAGAGAGACTTTTGACTTTTATTTAGCTTAAGAGACTGGTTTCTACGTCGCTTAGGTTAAACTATATCTATCTGTCTATCTATCGATCTATCTATCTAAATTGTAGAGTCAAGGGCAGGAATACGCATGAGATTTACACTGTATTATTTCTTAGGTTTCATGATTCATAATCACCTCCTGAGGGGATTTTACAGAAAATCTAATAAATCAACAAAAGTGACTGAACGACTACATCTGAATTACGGAAAACACTCTTCATAATTACTCTCACTAGAGAATCCTTAAATAAATAAACACAAAGCATAAAATTACGTTACATATGAACAAAACGTGCGGTTACACAAGAGCACATCAAATAGGACGTGAAATCACAAAACACTCCACATAAATTACATCAACAACTGTATATCCGACTACTGTTCTCAGATTACATCTGAGACAGGCATACTCATAAAAAAAACTCCAGACGACATCAAAGGGCAAAGCTGAGCTTAACTCGAAGAGCGAGCTGATTGTTTTGAGATTTTTCGGAATAACCTATCAATTGCCCCAAAGTACTTTTGAGTGATACTAATGCAATCCCTTTTAAAGTTGCCGTTATGTAAAAAGGGGAAAACGGTGTTTATATGGCGTTTAGGGACATAAATGTTCACTGTAGGGTTGAATGATTTGCTAAGCAATCTGGAGAGATTTCTATACAAAGTTTTATTTGGAGAGCAACTGTTATTGAAATAGTGCTACAAGAAAAAGATCTGTTTGTGAGATAAGGTCCAACTAGAAGAGAGGGTTAAGACACTATGTATGAGCGTGTGTGGACAGAGTTTTAGTGCAAAATAGAAAAGCAAAAGCTATAAAAATTGGGCCCAAGATCAGTGAAAGTTTTTTTTTTTTTTCATACTGACCTTTTCAGATAGTTTGATTAAAAAAAAAATCGGTTCAATACTTGGCCCTGTGCTCTTTGTATGTTGTTTAAGTGTTTCTCCACTTTTAGAATTTTGAAAACAATTTTGTTGGTGTAATTTATTTGGAGTGTTTTGTGATTCTATATTTTTTTTAATGTGCTCTTTTGTAACCATAATAATTTTATACTTTGTGTGTACGTATTTAAATGAGTTCCAATGTGCGTAATTATAGTTTTCCGTAAACTTCTTTTAGCCGTTTAGTTAGTCCCTTTTATCAACTTATTCGATTTTCCGCACAATTCCCTGATAACGTGATCATGAATCACGAAACGTAGGAAGGAATAAAAGTATCGATATACAGTATATTTCTGCCCTTGACTCTGCAGTTCATGTATATGCACCGAGTCTGTCCCATTTCTGATATATATATAACTCACTATCTGTCATTTAAATTATATGGATTGCTAAAATGTACAGAAAATCTCACTGGCAATGACTTCCCCGTTATTTCGTTACGCGCAAAATTACCATCTTTCCCTCTGGCACTAACATGCGATTACGGTTAAAATAACTTAATGGAAGCAGACTCTGCCGGTGATTTTTAAACGAGTATAAAGAACAAAAAGTGAATACTCAAAGGCAAAATGATAATTTGCGTACTCTCTGCACTCTATTTTTTTTACTTCTTCTTCTTAATTGACAAGAAACATTGGACGGCACACGTCAACAAACCTGAGTACGCACATGTTCATTAGACGCAGTATAAGCTGTTACCCTTTTACGGAAAGATCTTCAGTCGTTAACCGGAATGAAATAATGCCCGCCCCCCCCCACTCTTCTTCTTCTTTCCCTTCTTCTTATGGCAGAATTCGAGTGTCTTTCACCCCATACAGAGCTTATGGCAATGCGACAATGAGAGCGTCTAACTTCCTTTGGTTTCACGCTACGCTCCCTCCGCCACTCTCCGAGCAACCCGAAACTGCGCTTCGGTGAAAATGACGATTTTAGGGAAGCAGCCGATGCCGGCAAGTCGGTGCAATCTTGCGGGATAATTGCATATTTTGCTTGAGGTACCGCTGCTTCCTATTCAGAGGCGAGGACCTTCTCTGCTCCTTCTGAGAAGTAATTACAAAGTGAGCGTGCAGGCAAAAGCAAGCCGATAGTCATTAATTATCATGTGTATGGGTGTTTGCAAGAAGAGTGAGTTCGCGCGCGCGCCTCCAATGAAACCGGAGGTTACTTACCTGCAGACTGTTTTCGTTGTTGTTGTTGTTATGGATATTTTTTTTTTATTTAGCTTTCTTAATAACAGTTGTTCCTTGAAGAGAACAAATATATATTTTTTGTCTCATGTAGTAATAATGATCGTGCTGCCTTTTTCAATAGTGGATAAACAATGTTGATGGAAATATTGTTGTCATCTGTGTAAAACTTTAGTGGTATAAACATATATATTACAAACAGTGTTATATAATTATATATATATATATATTATATTATAGTATATATAAGTATATATATTATTTTTATATTATGCAAAGTTAAACACTGTATCCGTGTTCTAATATGTTGTAGGAAGCCCACAAAAATTCGGAAAAAATTGAAAGTTTTTATTTAAGCTTTCGGAGAGTAACTCTCCGAAAGCTTATATAAAAACTTTCAATTTTTTCCGAATTTTTGTGGGCTTCCTACTCAATATATATATATATATAATATTATATACATGTGTGTGTATGTGTGTGTGTGTGTAAAACATGTTTGTACCAATAGCAGAACTGATTTGCGTCCAGTTTTCTTAACCTGTTCTCATTCTCTCTTTCTCTCCTCTCTTCCTCCATTCTACAAAATATTGTGATGAATATAGAATAGAATCCGAGACATATGCCATCATCAAATCAGTCGATAAACCAATTACATAATGAATAGTACATTGGGAATGATTAGGAATCGTCCCATGTACCTCAGCAGTTCCCAAGTCACCGAAATAGGCGGTACGAGATGAAAATCTGGGAGATCTTCATAATTAGATAGGGAGGACCGTACTCTCGCAGGTGGCCGGATTACCATTAACTCAAAACAGGTCAGTGCATCTCAGGCAGAGACGACCCGAAGAGCCAACCGTTTTCCGAAAGAGGAATCGATAAGGCGCAACCTTGGTTGCAAACCATCCCAGGCAAGAACCTCTTTGGCAGGGCCAAATCACCCATAAAATTGGCCACGGAGACACTCACCGCCAGACACACTACTACTTCTGCGCCCCCTACCCGCCCCCTTACCCGCCCCTCGCCCCTCACCCCCCACCCCCACCACAATCCCCCCCTCTCACTTTCCTGACTTTCTGTCATAGCCTCATTCCTAATTAATAGGTCAGGTTCAAGGGTAAATATAGACCCTCGGGACTTGTGCCATGAACTTGAGTCGGGTCTCCTTAATGATGCTGATAATGACCCTCCATCAAATTTAGATTTGGGGACAAAGGAGATGATAATGTCATGCATCCCATACAGATAGAGACGGCGAGCTGAGCCACTTTGCAAATCCTGTTATTATTGGCAATAAAGGCAAGATGCAAACGCCCCGTCTGCAAGCTGGACTGAGAATAATTACAAAGGAAACATTTTCAGGTCCAACTTTCTATATGTAGAAGGACTTGGCACTCCGAAAGAGGGCATAGTATCCTTCGGACTCTGACTCCTGTTATACAACTCTCTCAAGGGTTAAAATCCTTCGCTATATGGTTACGAAAAGTAGAGGAGAGGATATAATTGAAAGTTGCTTGCAATTATAAATTTGCCGTGAGAGTGCAGCGCTTTGTGGTGGCAAGGAAAATGAACTCTGGTCAGAAAAGATGGTTTGTTTTCAACGCGAAATAAGTCGTTGCAAAGAGACAGAGCTTTGTTCTGGGAATTTGGATTTTATGGGAATGTGGCCTTTTCATCAAATCACCGACACACATGTGGAATGATTATTATTCATATAATAGTACAGATACACACACACACACACACACACACACATATATATATAATATATTTATATTATATATATATATATATATATATATATATATATATATATATATATATATATATATATATATATATATATATTATGTATGTATGTGATGTATGTAGTGGATGTATGTATGTATGTTGTATGTTGTGTGTGTGAGAGAAAGGAGAGGGGGAGAGAGGAGGAGACGAGATCAGAGAGAGAGCGAGAGAGAGAAGAAAGGATAGAGAGAGAGAGAGAGAGAGAGAGAGAGAGAGAGAGTAATTGTAGGTTCCTAGTTGTCATAAAAAATAGACATGGACCATTTATAAAGTGTGGAATATAAATTGTCCGCAGTTGATAAAGCACTAGTTAGGTATAACCGAAGACCAACTGCAAGTATTCGCAAAAGCGGAATATGAGCAAGAATAAAGGTAATGAGGGTATACGAAAACCAGGAAGATGGAGCAAAGACTGTTAGAATGGATGAGAGAAGAATGAAGTACTTAATTCTGAAAGGCAATGGATGATAGTCGGACGAGAGAAGAAGCGACTCACAAAGGAGCAATGGTCGACCTTAACTGAGGCATTCCTTGGATGGGTGGAGGATAAGATATGCCCAAAGGGGTCGTCACATTTGAGCCTTTTTACCATCTCTGGGGACTGGTCATATCTCATGTAGAATTTTAAAAGTGGAAATAGAAAAGTGAAACATGCTGACGCAACCCACCACGAAGTGCACACACACAAACACACACACACGCCCACCCAAACACACACACACACACACACACACACACACACACATATATATATATAAATATATATATATATATATATATATATATATATATATATATATATAAAGTCAACCAGGGTATTTCAGATTTAGCACAAATTTTATTATTAATTCACAGAAATACTTAAGGATTGATGGAGGGTCTTACGTTTGTTGCCGTTAAATCCCATAGTTTTATTGTTGTTCCTTCGCAGCAAATTTTGTATTCGGCGGTTAGCAGACTGCCTGGGCACAGTGCGTATATATGTATATGTATATATATATATATATATATATATATATATATATATATATATATATATATTATATATATATATATATATATATATATATATATATATATATATATATATATATATATATTTATATATATATATATATATATATATATATATATATATATATATATATATATATATATATATATACAAAATTTGCTACAAAGGTCAGCAATGAAATAATGGGATTTAACGGAACAAATGTCAGCACCTCCGTGAATCCTTAAGTATTTCTGTGAACTAATAACAAATTCTGTTATAAATTTGAAATGTCCTGGTTGACCCTGAATTCAATATGATCATCTGAAATTACGCTTAGTTGCCGTCTTCTTGACTAGTAAAGTTAGCGTCTGTCTCTCCGCTTGTTTTGTGATCCAACACTGGACAGTGCAGCTTGAACGATCTGATGGCTCTTGTCGATACCAGGACTCAGCAGTAAACTGGATTTTAGAAATATATAGATAAATGATACACACGCGCGCCACCACACACACACACACACAAATTATAATATACCACAAATATATATAATATATATACCACTACATATATATATATATATATATATATATATAATATATATATATATATATATATATATAGATCGTTTATAATTGACCAAACAATATATAAATATATATAGGTGTGTGTATGTGTGTATGATGCAGATAGCAAAACCAGGCCTTTTGCGAACTGCGATTCTCCTTGTTTAGTAGTAGCCCTTTGGGGGTCAAATGTATTTCGCCGTTTTTGGTACTAGCCCCTGTGGGATTAAATATCCTCAAGTGCATTTCGCTATCTGTCTGAAATTTCAGGCAGTTCGTGAAATGCCTGCTGGTTTCGCTGTCTGTTCGCTTTCTGCCCGTAACATACAAACATATATGCTATGCGCCCAACATGCTGAAGAGCTGTTTTCGAACATATCACGTGACAGGTCATCATCACTCCAATCCAGTAAATTATTCAAATATAAAATAAAAGCAGATGAATAAGAATTTTACGAAGGAAGCAACATCTCCGATTCCTCACACATAAGTTATTCCCCACATGAAACGAATGTCATTCATCTCTTTTTTTTAATTCCCTTTTCCTTTAGTTTTTGCCATCGAACTCAGAACGCCCACTTTCATATCAAACGCCCCCCCCCCCCCCCCCCCCACCCCCCCCCCCCCCCAACTCGTTCTCTCTTTCCTATTCCTCCCGCGACTTTATTGCCATCTGACCACTTCAACCCCACCGGCCCCTCACCAGGTCTTACTCCCCTCCCCTCCCCCCACCAAAAAACATACCCCGGCCCCCAACCCCGACCCAACCACCTTTAAAGTGCAATGGAATGATGACGTCAATGAGGCACTGACTAAAAGGCGAGGCATCCACCGGTTTGTCGCGGACCTGACAGACCATCGTTGCTTGAAAGCTAATAGAATTTCTCGTTTCCATCGGAAAAGCCTTCGCAGGTGGAGGAAAAAGAAAAATAAAACAAATCACTTTTTCATGATTTCTATGGACGGAGGAGGAGGAGGAGGAGGAGAGGAGGAAGTGAAGGCATAAATGTCTACTCAAAAGGTGGTTCTATGTCAAGGTGAAAACAGGAACAGTATGTATAAACGTTATCTGGTTAATTAGAAGGATTTTAAACGTTTGTTTTGGAAATAATCTTGTTACCGGTGGCTTGGAACCGGCTTACTTTGGGTTTGCTTTATTCTCCTATCATCTGGAAGACGTTTCATTCTTTTCCTTCACTTATAATCTCCTTTCGATAATTAATTCTTGGAAAACTTTTGTATTTGTATTATCTGTAAACTGAAACATCTTTGTTCTGTATATATATAATATATATATATATATATATATATATATATATATATATATATATATATATATATACACTTATATACATTATAACTATATAAATACAATTACACACACACACACACACACACACACACACATATATATATAATATATATATATATAATATATATATATATATAGTATATATATATATATGTATATTATATATAGATATATATATAATATATATATATATTATAATATATATACACTTACATACATTATAACTATATAAAGACAATTACATATATATATATATATATAGATATATATATATGTATGTAAATAAAATATATATATCATATATATATATTATATATATATATATATATATATATATATATATATATAGTATATATTTTATATATATATACTATATATATACTATAACTATATAAAATACAATTACATGTATATATAAAATTATATATACATATTATTAACTATATAAATACAAATTACAGTATATAAAGTTAGATCATAATATATTATATTTATATTATATAAATATATATATAATATTATACTTTATTCATCATTATTACTATATATATAGATATATATATTAATATATAATATATTATATATATATATATTAAGTATATATGCATGGACACAAAGTTATTCGTTGCACATATCAAAGGAAATACTGAAGTACAAACTATTTAAGTCCTAACTAAGCCTTTATGTTCCTGTAAATGCCTCTGTATAAAATTTCCAGGAGGAATCCATTGCTAATAATAATAATAACAATAATAATAATAATAATAAAGTTTTCGATCTAATATTGAAATTATTATTTTTTATATATTCTTCAACAACACGTGGAAAGTTCTCTTGACGTCACATGTCGCGTGTTTACTCATGTGACCGATGAGATGATAAACAATTGATGAAAAATGTAGAGACGGAAGAAGAAGAACAGGTTTATGTTGTAGGGAAGAAGATGGCGATAGCATTGAAGCAGAAAAAACCGAAAGAATGTATTGATTTAATCAAAATGGATACAACGCTCGTGTTCCCTTCCAAGTTACAAATGGTACACATGAAAAAGATGGGTGGTCTTTAGTATGAGGCTTTGCAAAAAAATCCATGAGAGTACTGATAATCGCCACAACCCTTATGCCACTTTGGAACTGAAAAAGTTAAACGATGTAATTTAGAACACACATTATATATATATATATATAGTATAATAATATATTATGTATGTATGTATTTATATATTATATATATATATATCTATATATGTATGTAATGTAAAATATATATACCATGGTATATAGGTATATATATATAATATAATATATATTATATATTCTTATATATAATAATATATATATTATTATTATATATATATACATATAAAAGTGCAGGCATGAAATGTGGAGGTTTCGAAGATTATGGTGTAGATTAGATGTAGCTGAGATCATATAGGGTTTTATACGGGAAGTAAGAATTGTAGGCGGCTTAATAACTGATTTTGAAAAAAAAAAAAAAAAAAAAAAAAAAAAAAAAAAAAAAAAAAGACAACTATACTCTTAATCGTAGCAGTTTTGATATCTTTACAGACGGAGAAGATGCAACAATTAACAAAATATTAAACAAATTACAGTATAAAGTTGCATGAAAGGATCATGGGCTATGGATGAGTGTACAGTGCGTGATGATTCGTAGATGGTGCAGCTCTGATTGGGATAAGTGAATGAAAGCAGTAGAAACCAGAAAAAGTGTGAAAGTGTCTTCAAGAGGTGAAAGTAGAATGTGAATGCAAGCGTAAGGTTATGAGGGTAAATGGGAACTAGGCAGGTGGGCCAAAATATTGACTCTAAAATTCATATACTATTATATATAAATAAAGGTTTTAGCCACGAAGGAAAAAATGAAAAAGCGAGATAGCGAGTACTTTCGGTCCTGTTCAGACCCTTTACTATAATATATATATATATATATATATATATATATATATATATTATATATATATATAGTATATGAATTTGAGAGTCAATATTTTGTAAAACAGGATGAGAGGAAAGGTGAGGCATAGAATTCGTGAACCACAGAAAGTAGCGGAGTTTTACAACAGCGCGGATCCCCATGTCATAAGCGAGTCGCGTTTTTCACGAAAGCGCGGATTTTTTTTTTTTTTTTTTTTTTAATGTCGAAAGAGCGGTTGAAATTTGTATCATAAGATCGTTTGTTTGTATGGTCTCTTTACGTTCATGGAACAAGTGGTTATTCAGCAACGGGACCAACCTCTTTACGTGACTTCCGAACCACGTCGAGAGTCACCTTCCATCACCAGAAATACTCATCTCTCACACCTCAATAGAATGCCCGAGAATTGAACTCGCGGCCAACGAGGTGGCCCACCAACACCATACCGACCACGCTACTGTCTGGGGCGCTTATTAAACGAGTGTTGGTCAGACTTACCGTCTGTTGCCCCTCGCTTGCCACGGGGAGGTGGAACTAGGATTTTGAACTTTTTTCGTTTTTTTAATACAATATATAATATCTATAATATATGTACATTACAAATTAGCAATGTGCAAAAGAAAAAGTGTTGACATAAGTAGGTTTCTTAGACTAACACAAAAAAAGTAATAAGGTCACTTCCCTTTACATTTCTTGTAGTACATCGCCAAGAAACATCCGTCCTTCGGTAAACTGTCCACTCTAAACATATATCCGTCGTACATCACATTTGTTTCTTTTCTTGGTCCCAGAAACAGTAAAATCTATCGTTTGTTTGTTTGTATGGTGTTTTTACGTTGCATGGAACCAGCGGTTATTCAGCAACGGGACCAACGGGTTGACGTGACTTCCGAACCACGTCGAGAGTGAACTTCTATCACTAGAAATACACATCTCTAGCCCCTCAATGGAATGCCCGAGAATTGAACTCACGGCCACTGAGGTAGCAGGCCAAGACCAAACCGACCACGCCACTGAGGAGCTCAAAATATCCATCGTCAAATACTGACTAACTCATTGAATATCGTGGACTAGCTGGCAACTTTAACTATGTCGCTGGGTGACGAGTACAGGTTCGATAGTTACCCATAAGTGCTGGTTAGGCAGCGAGGCAGTTGAACAACCATGCTGCTCATTTGATGGTAAGTTTTGTCACGCATTTTGAACATGGTGTCAGTTCTGAATCCGCGCTTTCGTAATACGTCCGAAGGTAGTCGGATGAAGTAGAAATATCGAGATATTACTGAGTGGTACATTACAAAGGTTTATTATAGGTGTAACGATGGTTTGGTCATGTAGACAGATAAAGGATGGCGCATACTGTGTATAGGTGTAGCATGAGGTGGTTAATGCAGTGGAAATATCTAGATATTAGGATTCACCAATGACACAGTAGTTAAGGTATGAATATTGCAGTAAACACTGAAGGCAGTTTCTACATGCTGGATGATACAATATTAGCAGGGACGTCAATATGTTGCAAATAATCCATTTACATATCCATGTGAAACGACCGATCCCATGGCAATTTTTTGGTACGCGAGTCTCATCCTTGGGTCCTAATGACTCTTTGAGTCAGGCTTTCCTTCCCACCTAATACAACTTATTCGTCGGCTACAGTAGTACACTTTACAAATCAAAACAAAAATATTAACTTGTCCCTCACTTTAAATTTTTCGAAGTAATTTTGTCTTCTTTGTGCTCGAATCCAAGTTCTGAAAATTTCCTCACATCCTTTTCAATTAATATATACAATTAACAGTTAACCAGCGGATAAGAAATAACATTTTTTCCATATCATCGGAAAAATTTTGACAAAACGATTATGTTACGGAGAAATTGAGTTTGCCATAAAATCCATTTTCTTTCATTCTTATTTGCCAAGAGAAAATGGAACTACCTAAATTTAACCATAAGTATTATATCTGAAAGGTGTCTTTGTTAATGTTTTTATGCTAGCACGAAAAATACGATATAATTCATATGCACTGCATGGCGATCTCAACATACCATAATTTCAATGTTAAATCATCTCTAACGAATTCCAGCAAATATGTTACAGGAAATAGGATATGTTGGCGGGCAGAAATGTTGTTACCTATCATAAAATAAAAATAGTCATAACCTATTATCGAATGCTGGTTCTAAAAGATACGGACACACAAACACACATGATGCAGTATCTGGTCCAAAATATTATGAACAAGATAAAGCGTGAAATTAATACCCAGCTTTTACAACGGCATAGAGCAGGGGTGGCCAGACTTAATTACATATTTCTTGAGGAAAAAATTCAAATAACGCCATAGTACGATAAAACATGAGTACAATTGCCTCACTTATATACTAATATATATAATATATATATATATATATATATATATATACATATATATATATATATATTATACTATATATATATATATATATATATATATAGTATATATATATATATATATGTGTGTGTGTTTGTTTATATAGGATTGTGGGTGACGGCGATCGACCAAACAAGTGGCCGCGACCGACTGTTTGGCCACCTCTGGTATAGAGGAAATTAAAATGGCACTGTGTATATAATGGATCGAAAATGGTAGATTGCTGGCAACGAAATTTCCTTGTCCTTGTTAATTGTCTAAGTTTAATGGGTAATTCAGGGGTAATTCAAAGTGGTTGAATGTGGCAACGTCTTTTAACATTTTCTCAGGAGCCACTTTCCGTCATAAAGAATGAGTCTAGTTCGTGCACTTCAGTTAGTAGGGCGATTTAAACCAAAACTGATCCCAAGAGCATGACATACTGCTGAGGACGGGAATACGGATTGTGGTCTTTTTAAAAATCACTGCTCAGACAGACACCTCCCCAAACTTAACCCCACCCAAACAACCAGAAAAATCACTGTTCGCCATGTTAAGTATTCTGGAAAATTACTGTTCGTGATACTAAGTATTCTTTCCAAAAGTAAAGATCGTGGAAGCAAAGGAAAAAATTCGGGACTGATGAATAGCAATATCTAATGGAAGAGTACTAGATGGTCACAGCTTAAGAAAAATGTACTTTCCTTTGACTTAATTCAAATGTTTCATTCACATAGATTTTGAAATTAGTCGTGATAGTTCAGCGCTTCCCTTTTATTATTATATCTAACATAATAAGTTCAAAATGTCATTTACATGATAATAATATACATATAATTGGTAGCGTTTTTCATGACCTCTCACCTACGCCTTTTCCTGTCTTGAAAGTGTATGTTACCATTTTGGTAAAAAGACTAGTTCTCTACCATTTTGGTAAAGAGTCTATTTCTATACCATTCAAATTTTTCGGCTTCAATATGCTACCACTTTTAACACCACTATGCATTCCTTTGACATTTCTTAACAGAGATTGATATTCGAATCAATAAAACTTAATAAAACCTTTTCTTCTGTGTATCAGCTCTATGTATTCTAGTGGTTCTTAAACTTTTTTGTCTTGCGCCTCTCTGCATTATGCATAGATCTCAGGCCCCCTACCGCTTAAATCTTTCTCAATTGTAAACTATAAAAATACGTCGTCTATTTGTATACTATTACAATTCATTGCTTACATGAGTATATGGATGAATGATAGATTTTTGTTTCATTGCTGTTAAATTTTTTATAAGTATGTACTGTACTATATTTCATTGGAATAAACAATGGTCAAAGGAGACTGACAAAACAAACATATGATAAAACCAAATGTTATCTTATCCAGTTCCAGCATTATGCAATTACATTTTAGAATTTTTGACATGTTTTGAGATAATAATTAGAAAATATATGGAAGCAGTGGTGTTTTTTTTTTTTTTAACCAATTTTGCAACTAACATCACAAATTAATTAAGAAAATAATAGGCAACATCTGGCAGCCGGCCCCCACCCAATCCCCAAGTTCAAGAAGCACTGACGTAACCCATAAATTTTATGCACCCATTCGTTTTGGCAATTACGTACCCCGCAATGGTAGCAAAGGTGAATGACGTCACATTTACCAAGTTGTTAACACTTTTGTGAGTTAATACTCAAGTTTAAAATAGACTGTCTTAGTACCATAAACTGGTTTTATTAGACCAAAAAAAAAAACATTCTTAAGGGCGATTGGGTTTATAAAATCTGTTATTTACATTAGCATCTTAAATGGAGAATATTCAATATCCAGGTTGCAGCCTTACTTACCATCGTACTACTATTTCAACTTTCTACGAACATTATTACTATTGATAATAACAACAGAAAAGAATATTCCACATTCTTATGAATATTATCCTTCGTATCTTTTCATGCGGAAAACATGCACATCGTACGGAAAGTGATGGTCAACCTTTCCTATAATATTTCTTTTCTCACATTTTTACATTACGACAGACCATACATACATACACACACACACACACATATATATTAATAATATATATATATATAATATAATATATATATATATATATATATATATATATAGATTATATATATAGTATATATTGTATGTATGTATGTATATGCATATATGCGTTGATATAAGTGGATATTGGGACTTCATTGTATTTACCACATAATTTGAAACGTGAACCGACCCTTCCAACCAATGATTCTTCTTTGAAGTCATAGCCTCTTCATAGGGTGTGAGATTCATTTCCTATTGTTTTAAAATTTAGATGCAATTTTTTTGTCATGACGCCTCCGAAGCGTGTCAATGAGACTCATCCCTACTGTTTTAAAATTCGATGCTCTACAAGATTCGATACATTATTCATGATCAAAGTCCTGAAAAGACTGACTATAGCAACGAGGAAAAATTATACCTCCACACTGAGTTTGGTGTTAAATTCCTGCTACCTTGTAATTCAAAACCAGCCCAAGTGAAAACAGAATCAAAACTTGCCGAGTTTCCTGTAAAAACGAGAAGGTACCAGGAGGAGGAAAAAAAAAAGGGGGGTGGTGGTTAGGGGAGTAGGTGGCCGGACCTTTATCAGCGAACATCAAACGCCAAGGACAAGCTGCAAAAACCAATCATAAACGTCTATTAGTCCTAAGTACTTCCCCCTCAAGCACTTCCAGGTTTTTATTTTACCCTAGAAAATGAGGGATTTATTCAGCTGGCCGTTTGCGTGACGGGTCTGTAGTCGAAATAGATTTCTCTTTCGCCTGTTCTCTGCTTGAATTTTTCAATCTCTCTCTCTCTCTCTCTCTCTCTCTCTCTCTCTCTCTCTCTCTCTCTCTCTTCTTTATGTGCTTACGTGAGTTCCTGTTATGCTGGGACTATATTTTTCTTGTACCTTCTTCGGTCTTTATTGTGAGCGCGCAGACTGGGTGCGTGCTACAAGTATACAGCTGGAACATTAATTATATATAAAAAATGCCTGTACCTGATGCAATTGATAATGTAAGGGAGTAGAGCTCCTCCCCACCTTCCCCCACCCCCTTCTCTCTCTCTCTCTCTCTCTCTCTCTCTCTCTCTCTCTCTCTCTCTCTCTCTCTCTCTCCTTCCTTCCTTTGTTCAATAACCTGCCTCTTCCTTAACCACGGTATCTTTGCGATTTCTTAGTGGTTCCTCACTCATCTTGCTTTTGTCTCACAAGTTTGATATTATCAAACCTCTCCTTTTCTCCCCTGATCGACATATCATTCCGATTCCTAAAGGTCATTCGATCCTGGGATAAAGACAATTTGTTTTCTTTTTTACTCTTCTTGCCTCCATCGTGCCTGGGCAAGATAAAGAAAATAGGTCGCCAGTCCCATCAAGCACTGCATAACAACTCTGGCAAGTTTGTTTAACTATCCAGCTTCATAAACTCCTTTTACATTCTCTTCACCAGAGAGGTAATGACAGTCATATGGAAAAGGACCAAAGGTATTTCACCTTGCAATACAATATATTCAGCTAACGTAACATTTTGTAGAATCATTTCATAATTAGAAGGGATATGCGTGATCATCATAAAAAAAATGAACTTAATTCGTTTGAGTCTAGATGCCAATATTCATAATTTTAACCTTAAAGCTAACACTGGAAGTAGAGGCAACGCGTCGCAAGCGCCACCCCACCCCCCCAAAAAAATAATAAGGTACGATACAGTATGACTTATGTTACTGATTTGTTTTCATCCGCCCCTGTTATTTAATTATCCCTGTTTTCTTATTTTTTCACACGTCATAGTCATTCGGTTCTGCACAAGTTTCGTTTGCGAATTATTTAATGATCTTTTTAGTGGTGTTCCATATAAAAGTCGATATCATAACAATAACAAAATAACACCCATAATTATAATCATAAATACTATTCAAAGTCTATCCATTTAGCGAAGTACCAAGTACCATTCTCTCTCGCTACTGGCCTATTTATGAAGTATATAAAAGTTTAAAAGTGGACTTTACAAGTCGTTGACAATTGTCCTGATCACCTTTGATATTGCCGTACTTTTTTACTGTATGGATACAGTGGGCAATACCAATGATAATCATTCTATCTAAATGTGTACTGTTGATTACGGGGCACGAATGAGTTACTAGTTTAAGGAAATATACTGGTACTTGGCAATTTGCATAAACTTGTCTTAAATACACCTAAACTTTTTTTCTCAAAACCACTTTGAAAAAAATCCCAATGCTTCACTGGAAAAGGCTAAAATATCACGTAAATGAACCAGCAACATTACAAACAATAGGAACAGTAAACATTTCAAACAAAAAATAAGGAAGGCTACGTACACAAATATTTCATTTAGAAATAATGAGCACCTAAAATTTAAAATTATACTTAAAGCTAATCAGTAACTGAAACAATGCAAAATAAGCAATAAAAATTCTAAAATTAAAAAGCCAAAAAATAACAAATAAATACATTCACAAAA
>NC_087221.1:26649512-26674512 GCF_015104395.2 Macrobrachium nipponense
ATCAGTCCTTTCCACTTTGCTGAAGAAGCCATAAAGATTAGATTTCCTTTCTAAATAAGGATCATATATAACATCACAACATCTCTTACCAGCTTCACTTCATCAAACAATAACATTTCAGTCTATCTAACTAAAGGTTAAGGAGGAACAATAAAAAACTGCCATTTTTAAACAATAATGAATGCAACATTGCAGATTCCTTCCAGAGGCAAATCTTAAAACAAATTAACGGATTTCTTACTTCAAACGAGGACGCCTCTGAATATATAGATTCCCTTAACAAACAAAATGCCTGTGACATCACACATTCCATTCCTCTAACTAGAACACCTGTGACACCACAGATTCTCTTTCTCAAACAGGAACACCTGTTAAGTCTTACATTCCTTTCCTCTAACAAGAACACCTGTCTAATCTCACATTCCCTTCCTGAATCAAGAACACCTGTGACACCATAGATTCTCCTCCTCAAAAAAGAACACCTGTGACATCAAAGATTCTCTTCTTCACCAGGGATTCCCTTACTCAAGCAAGGACACCTGTGAATCGCACATGCCCTTCCTCAAACAAGAACACCTGTAGCATCACAGACTCCCTTCCTCAAACAAGAACACCTGCAGCACAATAGATTCTATTCCTGAAACAAGAACACCTGTGACATCGCACATTCCCTTCGTCAAACACCCGACCGTAGATTCCCTGCCTCAAAAAAGAACACCTGTGATATCACAGATTCCCTTTCTTAACCATATATGACAGTAATCACCAATGACATCGGCATATCTCCCTCACAAAAAATAAAAAGAAAAAAAACTCGTGTAACAATAGATTTACCTCCTTAACTAGACAGTTACTAATGTCAAGGTGATAAAAGAGCAACACATTCTATTTATTGAAACATAACACCAGTAACACCGCTAACTCTCTTCTTTAATGAAATGCAAAGGCTAATCTAAAGGTTTAAAAAAAAAATCAGTAACATTTATCAAACGACAGCCTCTTCCCTTGAAAGTAATTAACGGTAACGTTATATTCCCTCCGTCTGAAACTCGAAACTTCCTCCCCTTCGCCACAGAGTCTAATCCTGCTTCTCTTAGAATAAGATAACATCCTTGAGTGACCTCATCTCCATTCGAGCTCGTCCTTGACAGCGTCTAAAGTCACGGCCAAGTAACTTGCTTTTGTCACCTTGCTTTTGTCACCTGAGCTCAAATGCAAGGTTTCTCTCTCTCTCTCTCTCTCTCTCTCTCTCTCTCTCTCTCTCTCTCTCTCTCTCTCTCTTCCAAACCAAAATTTCAAGTATGCCATTATTTGTTACATGATTACATAAAGCAGAATTATGGCCCGAACAATACAACGAGAGCATCTAATTAATGATGTATATTTAACAGTATCTAATTACATCTAAGGTTTAGATTGCATTATCATTTCAATTTCACAACTGACACCAAAGACTAATTAATATCGTGAATCGTGTAATTCGGTATTAATTTACTAAAATGTATTAACAATTTTGATTTCCCATCACGAATTCAGTTTTCAATATTAAAATACCTCGTAATATTTAGGAATTTCAATTACTGCAGGCTACAATTTTTTTTAATGAGAGAGAGAGAGAGAGAGAGAGAGAGAGAGAGAGAGAGAGAGAGCTGGGAAATAAATGTGAGGTAAAGAAGAAATTAACTACACAGAAACAACGAGACAAGAGGATTTCCCTACATATAATTAAGACAAATGTTTTTAGTGTCTTGTCTTTTGTTTTCCTTCAATAAAAGTCAAGGTTGATTGATGAGCTCACTGGCTGTATAAGATCAGCTGGACTGGCGTTACAACAATAATGACCGTGGAGCCGCAATAAACGTCAAGTGATCTAATTATAAGGATCGACTTAGGTAAAAAGAAGAAATATAACTGGTAATTTGAATGCTTCCGTGAATAGGAAATGAAAACACATTAAAAGAACCATACAGCTGGAAGTACTTTTCCAATTATAATGTTTTCTCATATGTACTTAATGACTATTTTACGTGAATTTATACCTTTTATCATTTTTTTAAAATAACACGAAATTTTCAATTACTAACGTTTGGGAATTTGGTATACACACACACACACACACACATATATATATATATCTATATATATATATATATATATATATATATATATATATATATATATATATATATATAATATTTACTTTTTACATTTTGGCGTTTTTTGGGCTCCATTCGTTAGATGGAATTCTGTTTTAACCAAATATATTTTCACAGTCATATCTATCTATCTATATATATATATATATATATATATATATATATATATATATATATATATATATATATATATATATATAGATAGATAGATATGACTGTGAAAATATATTTGGTTAAAACAGAATTCCATCTAACGAATGGAGCCCAAAAACGCCAAAATGTAAAAAGTAAATATTATATTCCAGAGACCAGCTGTCCCTTTCTGCCTGAAGAGGGACAGCTGGTCTCTGAATATAACGTTTCCTTCTACATTTTGTGTTTTTTATGGGCTCCTTTCATATATATATATATATATATATATATATATATATATATATATATATATATATATAAAATATTGCGTGTTTGAATATACTTACATACATACATACATACAATAACATACATACATACATTCATTCATACATACATACACACACATATATATTGAGGTTACTTCCATTCTTTATCATTCTGATTTTTTTACTGTTTATCAAAGATATCTTTTTTTGCGTTTGCATTATTCATGATTGATTTCGACAGTTCCAATGATCGACTACTGCAGTTATTCGCATTAAAAACAAGAGTCTAGGTACAAGACATGGTTCTATAAGATATCACGATAAAGGACATCGTTCCACTAACATGACGCTTTTCTCTTCAGATTACATCATCAATCGATGCATTACCTGCTGTGAGAAAACACGACAGTTTAATTTACTTTCGGCTCATAGAGTGACGAGGGAATTTTCACACAAATAAAACGCTGGTCCATGGTCAGTGGTTGCGTTGATGCGTGCGCGCGCGGCACACACACACACACACACATATATATAAAATATATATATATATATATATATATATATATATATATATATATATATATATATATATATATATATATATATATATAGTATATATATAGCGAATACCGCAGGAAAAGGGTAGGCAGAAATCCAAGCGATTTCGTCTCTACTAAGACACTGTCAAGGAACAATGTCTTAGTAAAGACATTGTGGTATTCGCTTATTTAATGAAGTCACGTGCATCTACTGTGATTTTTTGTTTAAGCGTCAAGTGATTTCACATTTTTCTCATCAGAGCATATACAGTAATATGTGGAAACATATCTGCCTACGACCTGTTCTTACAGCTTTATATTTTTTTTTAGATGTGAATAGTCTTAGAAATAATATGAAAGGAATCTTGTCAAACAAAGGTTTTTCCAAACTCTGAGAAACCGAAACCGCAAAAAAAAATAAAAAAAATCTAAATCATGAAAAAATTATAATAAAAAATCTTTCGCAATCGCCAATTGTCATGAGGAATAATTTTCTTGTTCTTATAAACTGTCAAAAATAAAAAGAATCGAAAAAAATAATAAAAACTCTTGGCGTTCTTGGAATTTAGAGTTTTAAATTTTAGTCCAAAAATTGCTCAATATCTGTTTTGCGTTGTCGGATCTCGTGATTTTGCAACAATGCTTATTTGCCTATACCATATCTGCATCATTTATCATGACTTGCAAGATGTGCTTGGAGCTTAAGGCAGTCATGCTTTTGTTCCCTGCAGAGGCTGCTATTATTATTATTTTTTTATATATATATATTTTTTGCTCTATCACAGTCCTCTAATTCGACTGGGTGGTATTTATAGTGTGGGGTTCCGGGTTGTATCCTGCCTCCTTAGGAGTCCATCACTCTTCTTATTATATGCGCCGTTTCTAGGACCACACTCTTCTGCATGAGTCTCCTGGAGCTACTTCAGCCTCTAGTTTTTCCAGATTCCTTTTCAGGGATCTTGGGAGTGTTCCTATGATTATGGGTACAATTTCCACTTGCATACCCCATATCCTTCTTATTTCTATTTGCAGGTCTTGATACTCATCAACTCTGGTGTCCCATGGTTATGCGACATCAATGAGTGATACTTTCTTCTTTTATTTTGTCAATCAACGTCACGTCTGGTCTATTTGCACGTATCACCCTATCTGTTCTGATACCATAGTCCCAGAGGATCTTTGCCTGATCGTTTTTTATCACTTCTTCAGGTTGGTGCTCCGTACCACTTACTACTGCAAGGTAGCTGGTGGTGTTTTCTTGCACAGGCTCCAGTGTGAGGGGGCTTTTTGCTACTAGAGATCATGCCTCATTTTGTACTAGTTCTGTGCAAGTGCCGGACATTCGCTTGCTATGGGAGAGATGTTATTTCCATCTATCGTTCTTTGGACATATCTAGTTCTTAGGGCCTGATCTTGTGCCGCTGATATCATTCCTTCAGTTTCCTTCTTGAGCTCTCCCCTCAGTAGCCCTTGCCACGTGTCATCGCTGGCTAGTTCTTTAGTTTGTCTCATGTATTGTCCGTGCATTGGTTTGTTATGCCATACCTCTGTTCTGCTTTGTGTCTTTATCCTGTCTGTATATTTCTGGGGTCTGGGTCGCCTACTTTTTATCAGTCCTTCTTCCCATGCACTCTTCAGCTACTCGTCTTCACTGGTCTTCATATATTGCCCCAGTGCTCTGTTCTCGATGTTGACGCAGTCCTCTATGCTTAGTAGTCCCCTCCCTCCTTCCTTTCATGTTATGTATAGTCTGTCCGTATTTGCTCTTGGGTGTAGTGCTCTGTGTATTGCCATATGTTTCCTCGTTTTCTGGTCTATGCTGCGAAGTTCTGCCTTCGAACCATTCCACTATTGCTGCGCTGTATCTGATTACTGGTACTGCCCATGTGTTTATAGCTTTTCATCATTATTTGCCGGCGGTGAGGTTTGGACTTGAGTATCGCCTTGAGTCTCTGCATATATTCTTTCCTGATCGTGTCCTCATCTCTTGATGTTTTATATCCCCTCCTTCCATTATTCCCTTTTGTATGTTGACTAAGGCACATTTTTCTATTCCAAACTCCATCCTGATGTCCCCAGATACAATCCTTACAGTCTGGATTAGGGTATCTATTTCCTTGATGCTCTTACCATACCAGCTTGATGTCGTCCATGAACATCAGAGTATGTTTATTCTGTTGCTCTTTTCTTGAGTTGGTACCCGGCATCCATCTTCTGCAGTACTTATTATTAGTATTATTATTATTATTATTATTATTATTATTATTATTTTAATAATGAATAATAATAATAATAATTAAGAAGAATAATAATAATAATAATAATAATAATAATAATAATAATAATAATAATAATAATAATAATAATAATAATAATAATAATAATAATAATAATTACTTACTGACTCGTCTCAGTATATTCACTTTGTTTTCTTATAAATGAAGACGATTTAAACCCAAAAATATCATGAGAAATTTTATGGATCATTTTAAAATATAGTTTGCAAATATCGTTTTAGATTTTGAAAATCCATTAACCACGATTGAAATTTGTAATGAGACCATTCATATGAAATCAAATCCTCTCTGAAGTAAATATATGGGCATATTATTATTATTATTATTATTATTATTATTATTATTATTATTATTATTATTATTATTAGTTATTATTATTATTATTATTATTATTATTATTATTCTTTACAGTGATGAAGAACAGACCAAGAAAGTTTAAAATTATCATCAAAAGAATGAAATACGTATGGGAAATTACAAATTAAAGTGAAGAAAATAACAAATAAATAACAAAATCATACTTGAAGATTATCAAGCAAATAAGCACACGCTTGCAAAACCAGTATCCGAAACAATCTTAAACATATAATGGCAACCCTGACCATGATGACAATAGCACTCAAACGAACATACCGTAGTATTTCTCATTCCTATTAATGAATCTACTATTCTTTCTATAAGAGACTTTTTCACTAAACCTTGAATACTCTATGGGAACACTAAACCTTTTCCACTTAGAAAGTGTTTTTTTACACTGTCCTTGTGACGTGAATGTTTCCTGTATCTTTACGCTCTTCTATTGTTTCCGAATTACTGCACAAAGAATGGTGGCTAGAAGTAATGGCGTACGTAAGAGAATAACAGTTTACTTCCTCCCATTCGTGTGAGGTGTCACTGATATTTTGTTTGTATATAATTCTAAAAAAATATTAGGAATACAGTTAATTATCTACTTATTCCAGAGTGACTCATAAACTCAAGCTTGCAAAATGCGTGATTTTTCAAGAAGAATCGATCTTTTTCACGTGTTGTATAGGAGAACTGTATGTTTAATTTACAAATTACTGTCACACCATATCCTGTGGGTGTTCTGGCCTGGGACAGGTCCCTGCCATAAAACTTTCAATCGTCTGCTTCTTTTTCTTTTATCTAATTCTCTTTTTTGTGACATGATGGCGTCCTTCAGTGTCCTATATTCAAGAGTCACCTTGCCAGTTGCCATCTAATGCTGGTATTATGTGATATATTAAACCCAATTTTTTTTCAGAAGTCGTATCGTCAAACGATTGTGACCTTCAAAATTTCCAAGTCTCCACAGTGATGACTGGCTTAGGTTATGCCAGCAGTGAAGAGATAAATAGACGGGTGTAGACCTGTGGACTCTATCCAGAAGACAGCGTTCTTTATTCCAATAGGACCTGTGCATACAATAATTTTAACTATTCTCTTCCTTGTATATGTTTTTCTTGATGGCTGTTTTTTAATACTTAATGAAGGCCGGTAATTCTTAGGTATTTTCTTATAGCACTAAGAGTACTGTATATTCATAATGATAAAAGCTGTAAAGGAGTTGACCACTGAGGAGACAGACAAAAGTCTATGTAGTCAAAGCGTCCTAAAATAAAGAAAGAAAAAACCGGTTCCGTCTGTTAATTCCTATTATGCGCATTCTTTTTTCTTTCTTCTTCTTTTTTTTTTTTTTTCTTTTTTTTTTTTTCTTATGGTAGAAGTATTTTGGACTTACCCATTCTACCCCGGAGACGGGAAGTTCGAGACTAAGGGCAAGGTCAAAAGGACAAATTGGTCACGAAGTGTAATTGTACACAGGTGGTGGCGTACCCGTCATGCTGTTTCTTCATAACTGAAGCAAAAATAGCCAACGATATAACACCCACCTACTAGTAGGTGTTCCTTCGTCTCACTACATCCCGTAATCTCCCTCTTCACATGCATACATACGCTATAATTATATGTGTGAGTGTGTGCGTGTGAGAGCGTGCAAATGTATATACAGTGTGTATGTGTGTTTGCGCGTATATTATTCTTATACTAGCAGATGTTCGCTATTGCTCGTATTTACTAGTACCCGTACCCGCACCATACCCGTACTAATACCCATACCCACACCTATACCATACCCATACCCATATGCATACCACACCTACTCCCATATCCAGTACCATACACATACCCATACCTTTCCATACCCATACCCACATCCATACCATACCCATACCTATAGCCCATTCAAGAAACAAAGAAATTTTGATTAACCTCTGTATTCTGCCAATACACATCGGCCCTCTATCGTTCGAAACCGAGAGAAGGCGCTGAAGAAGCAATATCTACAAAAGGTCAGCTAGTGTATAGCTGAAACTAGTTTAAGGCGCTCCAACCGGGTTTGTGTTCATCCACAATATTTTCTGTATTCTGTTCCTCGAGATGGATTGCATTTATAATCTCTGGACCTGGTGGTACAAGGTTGACATGGGAATTTGGTGGTTATTTGGAAATCGGTCTGACTGGATAATCCTTTTCATGAGAGGATCCAGGAGGGTGTTGCCCACAGTTTCTGCCTTCCAACGCCCTTCCGGCAAGTTAATGTTATTCCTTCGGCTAATGATGATAAATTCCTGAATCTTTATGCACAGACAAGTACTTTTAAATAGTAATTGTGAAACAGTCCAAATGACTCCCTATGAGAGCTGAGAGTCAGCTCAGTGGTCTAGTTAAACTACTTTAATAATAATAATAATAATAATAATAATAATAATAATAATAATAATAAAAAAAGTTCCGTCAGTGCACAGTACCCTGTAGGCATTACTCAAGGTTCAAAGCAGTGTCCCTTCGGCACCTTGCTGCAACCTCTTTCATTTCTTTTACTGTACCTCCGATCAACTTCCATTTTCCAAACTCTCCTAACAATTGTTCCATAATGCAAATGAGAGGTTACCCTCCTGTTACACCTTTAAAACATTTTTACTCTCAATTTCCCTTTCAGCATAAATGACCCCATAGGTCTTGGTGCTTGGCTTTTGGCCTAAATTTTATAAATATATATATATATATATATATATATATATATATATATATATATATATATATATATATATATATATATACTATTCCATTCCATTCTAATCCAGATGACCAACGTCTCTAAGGTGGACGAAAATTTCCCAATTTTCCTGGCCAAACCAAACAGATCTCTTATGCTCTATTAAAGTTAAATTACAGAAAGCAATAATACATCCATATGCATACGTACACACACACGTTAACTAAAGGATCAACCCATTTGCCTGGGAAGAAGGAAAGCAATAATACTGGAGATGAGGAATTTCGACAGGTCATTCATCATTCAGAACAGGTTATACACGGTCAAAGCACTATGGAGGGTGGATGCCTCCGGCCACATTCTTCTAGTGGGCTAAATTGTCCAGAGAGAGAGAGAGAGAGAGAGAGAGAGAGAGAGAGAGAGAGAGAGAGAATCCTTGAATATCTTATAAATGGCTTTACCACTGTGACATAGATTGCCTCATCGAGGTATTCGGCTTTAATAGGTCTTCCTCTCTCTCTCTCTCTCTTCTCTCCTCTCTCTCTCTCTCTCTCTCTCTCTCTCTTTAAAACCAATCTGCGACCAACATCACCCGACTGACGACTTTATAAGTACGTAATTCACTGCTTACGTCAAAACAAAGGTACATTTGATTTTCAAGGAGTTTGCCCATTTTGTCCCTAACTCGCCCAGTTTGGGAATTGAACCATTGGTCATTCAGCTTTAAGAGTGCCGAGAGAGAGAGAGAGAGAGAGAGAGAGAGAGAGAGAGAGAGAGGCAACATTATATATAAGGCTGCGGGTAAATTTCGACTCAATATTTTTTTAAGAGATTGCTTGAGCAGAAACAATATGTAGAAAATAACACATCAAGAAATTCAAACAATATTCTCCCCTCCGTGACCCGGCGATTTCACCCCATTTACCCAAATCAAAAGTGTTCTTGTCGAAGGCCGAGATCCTGAAGCTTTGGTAAGATGACCTTCATTGACCAAGGGCAGGAGAAGGCTTTTTATGGACCCCAATCACACCTATTGTACCCAGCCCCTCTCCCCCTACCACCGACGCCCCTAATCCTACAGGGTATATGGTACTCGCCGGCCGAAGCTTACAACCGATCCGTATTCATGATGCCCCAAGTCGGGGAACTCGAGCCCTCATGATACCCTAACTCCGGGAATTCGAGTTGCCCAACCTGCCAAGGCTTAGCGTTTGTCCTGAGGGCATACTCTTCAGAGTACGACGGCAGCTGTTTCAGACGTCAGCTGGCAAAACTGAGTATCGAGAGATGTTGCAATCGTAGATTCCCATTGTTTTCTTTAATTCCTATATTATTTCTCATTCAGTTTTGTCAACCCCTTCAAAGGATGTACAGGACTGACGGAAAATACTCAGATATAAATGAATGGACACGTCTACCTCATTGGTATTCGCAAACCGCACAAGGTTAATAGAGGCTCTTCCTGTCTACATTGAAAAATAGGCTGCTATGAACTTTACCTCTCTCTCTCTCTCTCTCTCTCTCTCTCTCTCTCTCTCTCTCTCTCTCTCTCTCTCAAAATATATCAGCCCATCATTTCTGTATCCCAATCCCTCAAGACTGAATGAAAGGTGTTAATCAGCCTTACATATCTATCTACTTCATTCTGTCAAAATTCGATAAAATTTAATCATAAGAAGAAAAATATCCAAGGGAAAAAAAGAAAATTACTCACATTGATTGTGACAACATTTTCTACCTGATTCACAGCACAAAAATTCAGCGACAAAAGAGTGATATATAAAATGCCAAAAACTTCTTAGCGAATGATTACAGGAGGTAAGTTAACTTATACAGAAAAAAACACTACTAACGGCTTAAAAAAAAAATGAACAGACATAAGAGTAATTTAAGGATTGGCAAGACGGAAAATCAGGTATATGTTCTTTGAAGGGTAACTATTGTGGGCTATTCTACAAAAAGGTTTTAATGGAAGGGGGAGTACACACACACACACACACACACACACACACACACACACACACAGATATATATACCACCTGTATTTTGATTTTTTATACAGTTCACACACCACTAATCAAGGAAATAACTCGCTTGCACTGAACCCTGTTTTAAGAGTATAGCAAGAGTAGCCCACAATAGTTACCCTTTAAAGAGCATCTACCTGATTTTCACTTTTGCCACACACACACAGATATATAAATGTGTGTATGGGTGTACATTTCTGTGCAGGTGTCTATCTGCCTGCCTATGGCTGTGTTAAGAATCCTAACGAACATTGCTCCCTGCTATACTCCTACCACTTTTAATTTTAAGTGATAGTCACCTCAGACAAGATTAGACGAAAATACGGTTACGACACAAACTCTTTCTTTCTTTCTTTCTTTCTTTCTTTGTCATACCACTATTTCGTAATTGGGACTACTAGTACTACAAATCGGTTACCTGTCTGGGCTGACCAATGGGGTCCTTTTAACCTGAAATCTTCCAAACCAGTTCCAGGTAACAATTTTTTTAGTTAATTCCCCTTTTCTTTTGAAATATTAGGTAACTCATATTCCCTTCTATTTATTTCGATTCCTTTTTTTTAATATGAGATTTGTTGTCGAGGAAGCCAAGTACGGTATTCTTGAGCTAATTAATTTGAACAGGTAAAATTTATCCTGGTTACCTTTTCAACTATTGTTATTTAAGAATAAACCTATAACAGTAATTTCATTAAAATTATTATTATATAATATTAGAAGCAGCAGTAAGCAATCTTCATCAGAGCTATTTTTTGGTTATTAGAGAAGATTGCGTATATGAAGAGGAATGGTATCCTAGATGAAACATTGTCCAGTTTCTAATGAAAACAAAGGGGCAAAATTTTAAAAGAACAGAGCAAAAACATTGTTTTTAGAGCTTTATGATTAAAATTAATTTCTCTCTCTCTCTCTCTCTCTCTCTCCCTCTCTCCTCAAGATCTTTAGGAAATCATTTATTGCTAAAAGAACGCCAGTTCTCTCTTTCCATTTGTATGTAATTACGACCTCCTGGTAAAAACGAAGAGAGTAAGCATAAACTAGAGGACAAAGGAGCAAAATAAACATCATGGCATATTAAAGTCCATATCATAAAACCACAGCGTAACATAATAATGGAGAAAGTAAGAATAAAGCCTCTCTATATTAAAAAAATATGTGATTATGTATGCATGCATGTGTAAACCTATTATATATATATATATATATATATATATATATATATATATATATATATATATATATATATATATATATATATTACCCACATAAATATATATACAATATCCACATATATATATATATATATATATATATATATATATACAATATCTATATATATTATATATATATATATATATATATATATATATATATATATATATATATATGGTTGCGTACGTATAAGTATGTGTGCCGTCCCATGTACTCTCAATTGTAAGTGAAACTAATGCCATATATTGAGCAAGCATTCAAGGCCTGTAGAACAGGAAACTAAACAAGTTTCTGCTGGATTAGGAAAACGGAATCCGATCAGCAATAAACATTTCATTTTTGGTGAAGAATTTTGTCGTCCTCGGTAATTCAGCAAAAAGCAATTCATTCATCTTCCGGTTAATTTCTTTCTTCTCTGAATCACCAGGATGTTGATATTTTTCAAGTAATGGTATCACAACTGATGTGTCTACTGTTGGGATTACTTTTCATACTTAAAATGTCATCATCAACATAATGGTCTGGTCCTACATGTTATTATTCATATCATAATGTGGCATCCTATAGTATAAATTGACGTTCGTTAAATGTGATATTTAAATAGTGATCTGGTCTCGTGGAAGGTTGACTATGTGATCTCTAATGTCATTGACACCATAATCCAGTCTCCTGCTCAGTTGCCAGTTAGGAATTATATGTCATTACTGACATTATGATCTGATCTTCCGAATGGCTAATTGTTCGTACTATTAATTATTATGAACGCCATATTCTGCTTTCTTATCTAATGATTGTTGGTATATAATCTTAATGTCATTATTAGTACCATGATATTTAATTTGAAATCTCATTATTAGCATCATGACACTTAACATAAAATGTTATCATTCACCAACATGATTTAGTCGACTGAAAGGTCATTGTTAATATAAACATTTTATTATCAATATCACAATTCAATTTCCAGCTAGAATAGTTGTTAGTATGAAACTGTCATTAATTACATCACGTGCGTGGATGATAATTGGTACCTAAATGCTATTATCAATATAATGTTTCTTGCACGTATGATCATTGGTATAAATGTCATTATTAACATAATTACTTATATAATAATCTGGCCTAAATGTTACTTCTAGAGATGGGGGTTTAATTACCTTTATTTCCTGTATCCTACAAAGGGTCCTTCCATGTATGCGTACAATAAAGTCCATGAATATTTTTACTGCTGGATATGAAATATGACAGCGAAATGCATTTTTATCATGAAATAAATTAAATATGTAAAATTAAATATGTAAATAAACGGCTTTGCTATCAGGAGACAGGGGGAATCAAAATGATAATACGAATAGGACAGATATGGCAGAGCTTAAATGTTTTGCGAATTACTTTTATTACGATGAACCTTCTTTTTATTTAGTCATTCGTTTTCTTCAAATAACTTTTATTGACTCTAACTCAGACACTATTATCCAATAACTGCTCTGCTCCTCTACCCCGTTGTCAGGTTGTATGTTTCTTGACATTTCATTTCTTGTCGTCTATGATCTCTGTTCCCCACACTGATATAAATCCGGTTTTTATTAAAGTATCCACCATGGCTTAACTGCACATTCGTCATTTCCGTCATTCAATCTCTTTTTCGTCCTTCAATCTCTTTTCCCAAAAGGCGTTTGTTGCTTAAAAATGTTGAGGTTCACTAATAAACTTCTCTTTGGACAACTATTTTTTGGTTGCTATGTTTACATTTATCCCACCCACCCAACGCCTCCCCCCCAACCCTCCGAAAGATAAAAATGTATGTATGTAATCCCACTACGACGTTATATTCATAAATAAATACATGTAGCCGAGAGCAAGGGTGCATGATTAAGGAGGCGATCATTAAAGAGTGAATTCGGAAAAATCACTCGTCTACCTTGAGTTCAGGTAACACTCGTTCTCCTTTATACCTTACGACCCAGCTACCGTGTTGCATTATATTTAGAGATTTTTCACTTGTTTTACGATATATGGAGTTATACTGAATATGCCATACGTGCATACACAGACACACAGACACACAGACACAGACACACACACACACACACACACACACACACACATATATATATATATATATATATATATATATATATATATATATATATATATATATATACTCGTATATCTACGCATGGGGCTAACACCGAGTCCAAAGTCGTCCTATATATATGCGCGTTTGTGTATGTCTGTGCTTACGTGTGTGTGTGTGTAAGTGCGTGCACGTATGTGAGTACACATGAAGAAATTTCCAGTACGTACGTACATACTGCACGATATGTATGTCTTTACAAAGGCTGCAGCCTTGAACCAACAGGTAAACGGCGGATGGGACACTAAATGAAGTCATAAGAGAGAGAGAGAAGAGAGAGAGAGAGAGCGAGAGAGAGAAGAGAGAGGAGAGAGAGACAGAGAGACGAGAACAATGTTCCATTTTCTTTTTTTCGTGACGGTCAATTTTATCCCTGGGAATCATCAGCAAATTTTTTCGCAGTCGCAAAAGTTATCTAAACCACAAAAGTACGTTTCATACGTCAACGCTTTCGGAACATCATTTAAAAACCGCAAACAACTGTTTTATAACTCACGTATTTGACAATGGCAGTAAAGCCTGGGAATTGTTGGTCTGATTACAGTCTTACGTGGCAGCTGAGGCTAAGGGAAGTGTTTACTGAACCTGGACGAAGACGCAAACACATTATCTAATCTATCCATCTATTATTTAAATATATATTATATTATATATCTATATATATATATATATATATAGTAATATATATTATATTTATAGAATATATATATATTTATATTTATTATATAAGTCATATCACATTTCCGTGATTCATATACATATATCGAGCTACAATGTCCTTTAATATCTAATTCGCTCTACCTCGGAATTAATATCATTTCATATATGCTTAACCGAAGGGGAATTTTTTCTCGATAATAGATTTGCCTGGACCAGGGCGCGAACCTATGGATCCTTTCAAACCCAGGAACGTCAGTGGTGTAGTAGGAAAAGCTTCACTGACGTTCCTGGGTTTGAAAGGATCCATAGGTTCGCGCCCTGGTCCAGGCAAATCTATTATCGAGAAAAAATTCCCCTTCGGTTAAGCATATATGAAAATATATTAATTCCGAGGTAGAGCGAATTAGATATTAAAGGACATTGTAGCTCGATATATATATATATATATATATATATATATATATATATATATATATATATATATATATATATATATATATATATTACTATTAGGACCAGTTCCATGTTGGCCGAGTGCATTTCGTGCTCGATTACTGATACGGTGGTCAGAAGTTCGATTCTCGGCTCGGCCAACGCGGAACAGAGGAATCTATTTCTGGTGATAGAAATTAATTTCTCGATACGATGTGGTTCGGATCCCACAATAAGCTGTAGGTCCCATTGCTAGGCAACCGATGGTTCCTAGTCACGTAAAAAATATCTAAAATCCTTCGGGCCAGCCCTAGGAGAGCTGTTAATCAGCTCAGTGGTCTAGTAAAACTAAGATATACTTAATTAATAGGATCTCATTGAAAGGCCTCATCGTCAAGTATCCACGGATATATATAATATTATATATATATATACTATATATATATATATAATAAAAGGATAGACATAGAGAGGAGAGAGAGAGAGAGAGAGAAGAGAGAGAGAGAGATAATGACATGCATAGTGTGATAAGAATTGTCATTAAAACCCCTGTTGTGGTATTTGAAGCAGAAATTTCCGTACCACGAAAGGGCTACAGCAGAATAAAAAAAACACATCAAAACTGTGGCGTATCAAGTGCAGAGGCAGTTTAGCAGAAGAAGAAGAAGAAGTAAGAGGAGGGGGAGGAGAAGGAGGAACATCAGACAACCATAATTATGATAACCAGAATCCGCGTAACGCGCCATGCAAAAACCGCTGACCAAACACCCAACGGGAAGCGGATGAGAAAATAATTTTTATGAGACTTGCGCAAAAACAACAATGGTACATTTCAAGGGAAGTTACGTCACTGGATTTCAATCCAGCAAAAACTATGAAAGGAAAGAGAGAGAGAGAGAGAGAGAGAGAGAGAGAGAGAGAGAGAGAGAGAGAGAGAGAAGAAAGTGGAATTGCAGCATATCACAGAGACTGTTTCCCACTCTAGCTACAAATATAAAAAAAAAACACAATAAACAACAAACAGCAACAACATCAAATAGTTATTACTTATGAAGATGTGCAATCGACCTGAAAGTTATGCAACATCTGTTCAGGTTAGCTTACAGAAAGTGAATGATAGCTCAGAAACTAACAACAGGCTGTGTGAGTCTGGCATGAGGGCTAATTTATCAGTGTTCAAGTCACCAGGAGACACCAGAAAAACTCTTATCTAAATAACGACTCACAGTATAAAAAGCAAGTGGCATTTTCACAGGAATGCCAGAATATGATATATAGTATATATATAAATATATATATATATATATATATATATATATATATATATATATATATATATATATATATATATATATGTATGTATGTATGTATAATATATTCATATATATACGCAGATACTTATACGTATGTACACACACACACACACACACACACATATATATATATATATATATATATATATATATATATATATATATATATATATATATATATATATTAAATTACTCCTTTTATGTTGGTAACGAGACGTGTGTTCGTAAGCCTTCGTTCTTTTGAAAAATAAGGACATTGATGCCCTTACAATTCTTTGTTGACGTTATAAGCAGGAATTATGATTCATTTAAAAACTAGAACTGGTTTTAAAAACGTAGCGTTTTGAATATATATATATACATACATATATTAAAATCTCTTATCTCTTTAAAGCAACTGAGAGATAGCTTCCTGCTTATAGCACCAACAAAAAATTCTACCAGAATCAACGTCTTTATTAAAAAAAAGAAGAAAAAAAAAGAAGGAACACTTACAAAGACTCGTCTTTGTAATTTGGGTTAATAGCAAGGGCGCGATTATGTTGTAACACAGCCCTTTTTCCTCTTTTTAATATTTCGATGATCACAGGGAAAACCGTATAGTTTTCCAGATCCTTGCACAAGACAAATCAAAAAGGATTTATGTCCAATGGTTACTCTGGGTGACTGAACTGATTGTAGTAAATACAAAATCGATACTATGTTTTTTACAAATTAGTTTCCCACCTTCCTTAAGTCTGGGAAAAAGCACAGTGTGAACTAAATTACACATACTGAATTTCCAAAGATGGCCAAACGTATTTATACATATAGCAAAACAACTCACAAATTTGAATTATTACAAGTTCAATTAGCACAACAATAATACAAAGCACAAAAAAACCTAATGTATAATGTATTCACTCATGTATGTATACACACATGTCTGTGTGCACGAATGTAGTTACAACAAATATGCAAGAATTGAAAGACGAAAATATCACCTGATCAAATATAATCATTGCTATGAATTATCAATATTTAATGAGCCATGGTTGGGAGTGCCTTTGATGTTGACATTCACCAAGAGAGAGAGAGAGAGAGAGAGAGAGAGAGAGAGAGAGAGAGAGAGATCTCGTTAGAAGAAATATACAAGAATCAACTGACGAAAATAGCACCTGATCACATATAATCATTACTATAAATTATCAATATTTAACGAGCCATGGTTTGGAATGACTTGATTGTTGACATTCATGAAGAGAGAGAGAGAGAGAGAGAGAGAGAGAGAGAGAGAGAGAGAGAGAGAGGTGGTCAAAGATTACGTAAACCAAAAATTACCTCATAAGAGGGGAAAAATTGTACCGTCAAGGACAACAAAAAGGACTTTCTCAGAACTCTGTCGACACTCGAACTTAATTTCTTTTTTATTCCTTGACTATTTACCTATCTTTTATGGTTTGTCATTATCTGCCAATTTCTGCAAGTGCTTTATTATCTTTCATGAGCTGCTGACGACCTGGCTACTTATACTTTTTAGTGGTATCTTCATTAGTCAATTGTTTTGTCCTTAAGCTTTGACCACCTATGGGATTTGAGAATTGCTTTGTGTCGATTCGTTGATTATCTCATGAACTTTGTCTATTACTTTGTCCTTGCTTGGTGTTTTTTATTTATCCTTATTAATCGACTTTTGTTACTCTTTGCTTTATAAATTTTTCCCTTAATTTTTTTAAACATCATTACGAACATAAAACTTTTGATTAATTTTTATAGAAATTTTTGGTATTTCTGTTATTCACTAACTTTTGTGAAAATTTTGTTAGTGGTACAAATATATTAAGCAAGAATTTGTCAAACAGCTTTACCATCTTTCCACGTAAACAGCGTTGGATAAAAATGCACAGATTATTGAAGGAACTGAAAACCGAATTTCAAAAGAACAGAAAAAATATAACATAATAATTTGAAATGCGGATGCAGGATGATGATAAGTAAAACAATAAATACGTAAACAAATAAATCTATAAATAAACAGTCGACTGATGAAGCGACTGCGTCAGCCAATTCAAGATTTTAGTTACTCTATTACTATACTAATAAGACTGAAAAATCACAAGAATGACGCTATTTATCAATACATGGTCATAAACTGATTGTAATCTAGATAAAACCAATTAAATTTAGGTTTCTGAGAAATTAAAACTCTCTTCTATAACGCATAATTACCAAAATAATAAAAAATAAATTTATGAGAAATTACAACTTATTCTCATACCACTGATAATAACCATAAACAATATTAAAAATACATAAAGTTAAATTACAACATATTCCCCTAAGATGAAACTAATCCGACCTCCAGCTTACTCGAAGCGCGTGCTAAAATTTATGGTTAAAAAATAGAGCATTGTTTCACCAACGAAAATCAAAATAAATACGCTATATTTTATTTGAAATAATTTCTCTGTGCTGTTTAACATTCGCATTATTTACTGTTTACATTTTCATTCTAATAAATAAATCATAAATATCCTGTCCTAACTCAACACGAAGCACCTTTTTCAGACCTTTTTAGGGTTAGGAGGCTTTCCTAACCCCCCACACCCCCCCCAAAAAAAAGTAGTTTGTATGTAGACGTACTCCCCGAGTAAGCGACAATAACATTTAACCAACAAAAACTCAAACCCATAACACTCACAACAGTCAGTATCAAATAATATACAAATACACTTTATGAGGAATTAAGCTTAAATCATAACGGGTATGAGTCAATAAAAGAAGTATCTATAAGATATCACAAATCATCCTCACTAAAGAAAACTAAAAGAATCACGAATAAACAATTATAAAAAGGAAAAAAAAAAAGCGAGAAGCATCGACAATGAAGGGGATAGACCAGACTAGTCTCCACTTTCTCATCTGGGAAGCTGTTCTTTAAATGTTACAAATGTCCTCGGGCTGGTGAGGTAACTTCCTGGTCATATTGTTAAGAACAAGTTTTCCTGTTCTTTTGTTTGTTATCCTCCTTTCCCTTGCAATTTTTCGCTTTTACTCTCGTCTGTCTCATTCTGTTTTCGTCTGTATCTTTTCTTTAGATTAGACAAGTATTGTAATGCTTTGTTGTTCACTACTTCTTCTCTTTCTTCTTCGTCTTCTTTGCATTAATATTATTATTAGTAGTATTAGCAGTAGTAGTAGTAGTAGTATTACATAACCAATGTCATATCATTATTACTATCATTATTATTATATTACTTGTCCATAGGCATAGGTTATGATTCACGATCATACCTCATCATGTTCCTAAGCAAAGTAACAAAACCCAATTTCATGAAGCTGATATTACACAGTCCTCACGAACTGTGTGACCTCGAAGAATTAAGTATATACTATTTTGTGATCATACGCTCATGCAATTTTTTCCCTTTAGTTATCCAGTTATAACTGCAGTTTTAACTCTCTCTCTCTCTCTCTCTCTCTCTCTCTCTCTCTCTCTCTCAACATATACCCGAGTTTATGCAAAAGGTATACATTTAAATCTTCCACTTTTATCTCTCTCTCTCTCTCTCTCTCTCTCTCTCTCTTCTCTCTTCTATTCTCTCTCCTCTCGCTCTCTCTCTCTCTCTCTCTCTCTCTCTCTCTCTCTCTCTCTCTCTCTCTCTCTCTCTCTCTTTAAACATGGACTCATCTTTATGCAAAATGTACACATTTAACAATGTTCTAGTGCGTCAGTGCGTATTTATGTGTTTGCTTGTGTACATGCATGAACAGATATGCAGAGAGAGAGAGAGAGAGAGAGAGAGAGAGAGAGAGAGAGAGAGAGAGATTTTTTGGCATCAACACCCATTAACAGTATAATGCCAATACACAAAAGTCCACCGTATTCAAGGTAAAGGAATGACACCCAATACTTAATGCAGGAAGGTTGCTCTCATGGCCAATGCCAACATAAGTGAATAATCAAGCGAGTTGTACTTTCCCAGTCTTATACAGATTTGTTCTGGCTAGATTTACTACTGCAGAATCTGTTATGGTAGGGCTGTGTAGGCTACATGTTCTGTGGGTTGTTATTATTATTATTATTATTATTATTATTATTATTATTATTATTATTATTATTATTAGATCGAAAAGGCAAAAAAATTATATCGACTTCTTGTATAGTATCGACAGAAAAGAACATACTCAAGCTAAAATGCGTGGTAAAAAAAGAGGAAGAAAACAAGCTAACAAGGTCTCATTATGCCCATTAATATAAATTACACGAAATACCATATAAATATCTAAACGAATCTATAATAAACTAAGGAACATGGTAACACAAAGTATCACCTATAGCTTTACAAAGTTTTTAATAAATAAATATAAACAATAAAATGACTTACTAACAGGGTACTGATCTCTTAAGGTCCAAAGCTGATGCACCTAAAAGACGTCCCTAAGTTTTATTTTTTCCTGAGTATAAATATGATCTCTATCTAGCCTGTTTTTTTTTTTCGGAGGCAAAATAAATCTATATTATCATGGCGACCATAACCTTCAAGTCTCCATCTGTTAGTTACATCGACTTTGAATTACCTCTTCTCCGAACGTCAGGCAAATCACGAAGCATGAAACGTGGGAATTAATTCCCCTCTTCATGACTCCTTGAATAAGATGCAATTAAAGTGTTTGTTCTCCTCTCCTTAACTTTCCACCGGTCTTCCTAGAACTGCCTGTTTATTCCCTCCGTATTCCAGAAAACCTTTTTACCTGGAACCACTTCCAGGACACCTGGGGACTCACTGAATAGTGGCAAGGACAGTTTGAATTGTAAATGATATTCACTTTTATCCTCATAGGGATTATTTGAATGTAAACGCATTTGCAGAGGTCCTTTCCGTCACGCAGCTTTGGAGGCGATTATGAACATAATGATGGCGGTGGTGACGATTATGAAATTCATTTGAAGAGGGCAGGTCAATAACTCAATATTGAAAATAACCCTAGAGTAGGGGGAAATGTGTAATACAGATAGTCGAATTGTAAAACAGTCAGAGTAAAACACGTAAAATATAAAATAGAAAGACATCAGCAAATATACGCTTACAGCATAAACTTCTGTTAAAGTACGCATATAAAACATACGCTCTAAAGTAACATGACACAGCTTGCAAACATCAACTATTTTATAACATTATTTTAAAAAGCGTTCTACATTTTTATTGGATAGAGAATGACAAACTTCCATCACAGGGTAATGCGAAATAGCGATGCCTGGATAAGAACCACACTATAAAAAAATAAACAGATTGCAGTGTACGCTTTTCTTAGTTGGTGAATAATCAATTAACTTGTTCACTGACACTGTCACATTTTATGTGAATGTAATTCCAATACATAGTAAGCAACTAACCAAAATTTTCTGTGATTTATACTTGTTATTATTATTATTATTATTATTATTATTATTATTATTATTATTATTATTATTATTATTATTATTATTATTATTACAGCCTAAAACTTCCCAGGAAAAACAAAGCAGGAGTATAAAATATTGGGCAAAAGATCCAAAGGTAAAATTCATCAACAATTGCTTCAACCGTTGATGATGTCTTTTCTTCGTCCATATTCACTAAATGTATTTCTCAGAAAGTGGCCTCGAGGCGATTATAACTTCTTACGCCATACGCATGCCATAATTCATTCATAGTAAATCTCTCTCTCTCTCTCTCTCTCTCTCTCTCTCTCTCTCTCTCTCTCTCTCTCTCTCTCTCTCTCTCTCATTAACAAAGCACTCGTGACGATAAAAGGCACCTCTGAATCACGTTTACATTCCTTACCAAAAGTTTGATCTTATAGTTTTTTTTTTTTTTTTTTTGTGTGGCTAGCCCCACGCAACCCGCTGTAGCTCTCTCTCTCTCTCTCTCTCTCTCTCTCTCTCTCTCTCTCTCTCTCTCTCTCCCCTATTTACTTAATCACTTCCTAGAACATTTTCAAAAGAACCCTCTCTAACCTAAATAATCATTCAGGCAGCATAAATCGTCCAATTCAAAAGTCTTCAATGTTATTCATATAAGAATGAAGTCCGCTACCCTAGTATAGCTCAAAAATGTTTAGTAAACCTAAAGAAAAAATTTAGAGGTATTAAAATGAAATTTACTGGTTTCATGCAAATGACAAAGAGACAAAGAATTGCAAGACTGCGACCCTTAACATTGCAATACACCTATATGGTAAAGGTACGCACGAACTCAGCTATTCATTTTACACAGAAGAATTCACTGTACATAGTTTTAAAAAAAATTTGTAGGAACATCTGACAAAATAAATGACCACTCATAGCATATGCTTGACTTTTACTTTAGAGAAGAAAACGAAAAAGCTTACTTAGTTTTGTGACCATACCGCCCATTTTTCCTATTTTTGGAAATGGTTAATACATGAGGAGTGTACACATAAAAGTGAACCTTCAGATCTAAGCTGTATTAATCAGTTGTCATTTCATCCTCTGAAGTTTCGTAAATGACCTTAGTTTGGAAGATAGGCAGGCATCTGGTTGAGCCTATGAATACATTTTGTTATCAACATGTACTTTGTATCACTACAACCTTCATATACAGGAAGATCTCACGGGTTTCAATCTGAGTATGTTCTGCTAAGTACTGTGAAATTAACATATATTTAATTCATATATGTTACATACATTCAGTTTTAGACTTACAAGATTTTTGAGGGTAGATAATGGGCGTCTGAACATCTGTTTTCAATTAAGGTCTTCTTGATCGACAAGAATACTTGAGTTGATATTTGTGCCAGGTGGGCCATCTCAGGTATCACATTTAGTTGACCTATACCAGGTAGTGACTAAGAAGCCAATACTCCCAAGGTTTTTGTTGTGGCACAGCTCTGTGCCACGACCTTCCATGGAATTGGGGTTCAAGCTGTCTCGCCTGAAAGCTCGTGGGGTACTGGGGTACTTTCTAAATTATACTACATACTTGCTACCAGTTGGCCTACTCTTTTAGATAAAGAAAAAAAAAACTCTGAATCATTATAAGTATGCTTCTCGTATCCACAAAATGTTTCTCCGTCTTAGAACAAGTAAAAAAAAAACACTTATTCATGAACAACGCGATTTTCTCCCCGGAACTTTTTTCCGAGGCATTTCATAGAAAAAAACAATAAGAAAAAACATCGAAAGACCCCGCGATTATTCGTAAAACAAGAAAAGTAAGACTTCCAGGCCTTGAAAAAATACGAGCTACTGGGAGAACGAGAAGCCAATATGTAGAGCGTTAAAAAAATGTAAGAAAAACCTAGATTTAGGACCCATACCCACTTCCTATGCAGACACAGCCATTTGCAACGCCGCCGCAAGGTAGCAGCAAGGTTGGAGGAGGCCATCTGCGTTTCTTTGTTGCTACACAGAACATGATTATTAATACACGTATCTTTCGAGGAGAGAGAAAACTACCTGAAAAAATAGTGATGAAAATCTTTCCTATGATCACTGCACATGTTTGACACTGATTCTTTTCTGTTCAATTCAATTTCCTTAATACATACATAGTTCTGTATTTAGAACCAAATGATACAACCGTTCTTCATTTAAGGGCTGATTTTCAAAACTATTGCTTCGTTTAAAGCTTAATGACAAATCCTTCCATTATTTTAGATTGAAATACAGGTCAATATTTCATCTTATAACCGAATCAGTAACCCATGCTTTACCTTGAAAATGGAATGACTTTAAAAATATTATTACTAAATGACGATCAACTATAAACTGGAACTGACTGACACTTCAGGTCTTCAGTACAAAACTTAAACATCACACATTTGTTTTATTTTGAAGGCTAATGTAAATTTCTTTACCACATCTGTTTCATTTGTACGGAAGTGACAATTTCTTTATTTGTGGTTTAATGGCAAAACCTATTCATCACATTATTTATTTCAGACATGAATGAGAAATCTATTCCTTTTTTAAGAATTGAATGACAAATTCATTCTTTATTTCAGAATAAAATGACACAATACGTCATTTCAAGAATTGAATGAGAATACATTCTTTCTTTTCTGGTACATTCCCGTTACAATTCCTTCTTTGGAACTGCAGGGAAAATCCATCTATATTTCAGTATTATATGACACATCCACTAACCATTTTAGAGTTGAATAACAACACATTCTTTATTTTGGATGAAACGCCAAATCCATTCATAGTTTCTTACTTTAGCACTGAATGGCAAATCCGTCATTTATTTAAAGCTTCCTTTAGATTATCCAGGTCAAGATACTCCATACCCACTATAGCCAGGGTTCCCTTCCTCATCGACAAATCAGTTTGGCGATCATGCCCAATACCCGGACAGACTATGCCAAGGAAACCCCCTCCTCTTCCTCCTCCCTCTTCTCTTCCTATACTCATTCTTGTCCTCCATAGCCTCCTTTCATTCCCAATGCTCTCCTCCTCCTCCTATTAGCCCCCCCCCCCCCCAACCTCTTCCTCTTCCTTGCCCTAACCTTCCTTCCTATTTCATGCTTCGTTTTTCTTTCTATTTTCCCAAACTCTTCCATTATCTTTTCTCTACATTGTCTTTTCCTCTTCTTCCCTCTCGTATCTATTCCTTCTTATTCTCTGCTCTTTCTTTCTCCTTCTCCTATTCCATCCTATCTCCTCCTCCTCCTCCCACTGACTCTCCTTTTTATCTTTCCCATTTCTATTCTACTTTTCCAAATCATTTCCCCAACTTTTCGTTGACTCCTAATCTTCATATTCTTCTCTCCTATTCTCA
>NC_087221.1:26677012-26699512 GCF_015104395.2 Macrobrachium nipponense
TCGTGTATTACGATTTTTTTTACCTTATCTTTAACCTTCATCGTTTTTATTATTTGGTTGCGAGTTGAGTTGTCGAAAGTTTAATCTGGGTAATGGATTTTAATGTCGTTTTCTCTATTTTCATGTTATTTGCATTTTCGTCTAATTGCAAATTATATATTTAATTACCTCGCCCCTATTGCTGGAATGGATTGTGCTAGGTTATTGTGATTGTGGCGAACTCATTTCTTATCTTTTATCCATATGATCGTGCTGAGAACATATCGATTATATACTTTACCTTTAGGACACTCTCTTTCTGTGAGTCAGAGCTGTTCTCTAACGCACTGCATTGAAGTCTCCAAGTCACGTCCGCTCCCAACAGAAAGTGAAAACAAGTCGTGCGTCATCGCCAGTTGCTAACGCGCTTTGCCCGTGGTACTTTCATCATTTACACAAACCTGTTTATTTACAAAATTCTTATTGCATTTACATAAACTTGGATCATTTACATGAATTCAGTAGACAACAATATGAAGCTCTTTATGTTAAAGAGCTTTTGTTATTTCAGCCGGAATTAGCAAAGCTATGAACTGTAAATTTATATAATAGTTATTAGTAACTATTATTTTCTAAATTATAAGCATGTTGACATGAAACCCCCGTAAAGCAATTACTTTAATAAGTAATCTTAATATATATATAGATATATATATATATATATATATATATTAATATATATATATATATGTGTGTATATATATATATTATATATATATATATATATATATATATATATATATATATATATATAAAAACAGGCCTACAATCAGGAAGGGGTCACTACGGTAAAACAAGTAAATTATAAGAGTAAAAGAGAAACATTATAAAACCCTATCAAGAATGACTGAGCGCGGATGCTGAACGATTGTATCCAAGAGGGTTTGCGAGTGTTTGTGCGTTCATTCGTACGCATCACGTGCGAACGCAAGGTGAACTGAAGGGTACTTTTTATTCGTTCCACGGAAATCAACCCAAGCATTTGTTTCTTTAGAAAATCAATCTCTAGATATATATGTATATATATATATATATATATATATATATATATATATATATATATATATATATATATATATATACATATAGATACATATAATTATTAGACGCACAATAAGCATTTTTGTTAAAAGGTTTTCTTTTTCGTATGAATAAATAAGCTGTATTCATAGCATTGGTCAATTTTTTTAGCCAAAGATTTGCTTACCGTATCAATTACAGGACGATCAATAATTCTTTTTCGAAGAGGCATTCACAACCGCACAGGTATCTCCGCAATATATATATATATATATATATATATATATATATATATATATATATATATATATATATATATATATATATATATATATATATATATATATATTACATATATTATATATATATAGTATATATATATATATATATCTATATATATATATATATATATATTTGATTTCAACATTACAAAGTTTCCTTTAAACAGGGGCTGGCTCTCAATAAAATGACAGACAGAGACTCGCACTTCTAACGTTAATCATGAATGAATCTACCTTGCAGAAAACTTCCACTATATTAGTCGCTTGCTAATCCACACTGAATTCTTATTAGCGTGACGTGAAACCCTTTATTGGATCTGCTCCTGTCACCTCTATCTTGCATGAACTCCCTCAACTCCCAACTGTAGAGGACCCTTCTACCCAATGCCCTTTTTATGGTTTCCCCTTTTCAATCCCCCTACCTCCTCCGAATGGTATATTTTTTCCCCCAACCTTATGTTATCCGTTCTCATCATATGACCGAACCATCTCCAGACGCTCTGAGTCATGTTTTCACTTTGGCCAACCCTTTTACAACTGCTCAAAGGCAGGTGAGCTTATCTCCTCAAGTTACAAACTTCAGATCACTCATTTTGCTACGGGTACTACAGCGTGGGTTGCAGATGGAATTACCTGTTTGCCCTAAGAATTGCAAATGGTTTGTGGGGGGAGGTCAGTTATAAGGTATCTCAAGTCAGAAAGATCGCGACCCTCTTGGTGAGAGGAACAGCTAATGAAACGAACCTCTTCACAAGGGGACAATGATAGACCTCACTACTGCAGAGTGCCGGGAAAACAATAGCACTACTGCTGCCCTCCACAGTGTGAGTCATTGAATGTATGCTTATATATGAATGTATGTATAAATATACACATTTAATTATAACTAATAAGTGCGTCGCCACTTGTGGAATTCGAACTACTACCTGCTTTAGAAGCAACGATGCACAGTGACTTTGACCACTGAGCCTCTCTTGATGGCTGTTTATAATTATGTTTCTTTCTCCTCTGGTCATTAGCAAGTCTTTGTGAATGGGATTGCTACCCCATGCAGTTACCTTTACATCCTAGCTGATAGCCGGTAACTATTCACAGCTGGGTAAACTGATGGCAGAAGGTAAAACCCGAGCCATGGACGTTGCTCATGCGAATGGCTATTGGCACTGTACTGCGCATGAGCAACGTCCATGGGTCGGGTTTGGCTTTCTGCCATCAGTATACCCAGCTGTGAATAGGTACCAGTATCAGCTAGGATTTGAAGATAGCTGCATGGGGTAGCAATCTCATCCATAAAGACTTGCTGATAACCAGAGGAGAAAGAAACATACTCGAAAACAGCCATCAAGAGAGGCTCACTGGTCAAAGTCACCGTGTATGGTTGCTTCTCAAGCAGAGCAGACAGCAGTTCGAATATCACAAATGACGATGCACTTATCACCTATAATTCCCCTTGGGCGCAAGTTATTTCTGGAGAATAGTGAACGGGATATTAAACGATATTTGTTGCTCAATATTATATATATATATTATATATAGTATAATATAATAATATATATATATATATATAGATATATAATTATATATATATATATATATATATATATATATATATATATATATATATATAATATATACTGCTTAATGTCAAAGCAACATAGATAATATACTTCACATTAAGTACTGACTTAGCTTTTATGTTCTTTCTTTCACTATAAATATTTTATTTCTGTTTTCGTCGACCCCAATTCGTACCTTCATAAATTCAAAAGGTTAATGAACTGTTATTATTGCTATTTCTTTTCTCAGTGACCAAGTTAAGCAAAACGTCATGTACTCTAACGATTCCATTTTGTTATTTCTTTTAACAAGAGCAGCTTTTGCCAAGGCTGTTTTGAACATTCTATTGCCACCGGCCAATGTATTTATGAGAGTCCATTTCATTTTTTCTTTTTTACGTTGTTGTGGTATTTTGCAAGATCACTTAAACTTAGCTATAAGTTTCTAAAGGCACCATTGTTATTACAAGTAACATTTCTATTTTTTAAGGCTACTTTTAACCTTCGGATCTTTAAAGGCCAGCGCATTCGTGCTACTTCTTTCAAAACCGCAATGAACATAAATTCATATTTCAAATGCCACTGGACTTTTACCCTTCACTGTATAACCACTGTACTAAGATATCCTGAGTCATGACTGGTCAGCAATTTTATGCCTTATCATTATTACGTTGCAATCCAGGCAAATATAAAAAATATGGACCATGTTATCTTATTACGTTTTATAAATCCAGAAAAAAGGCAATACAAAATGGAAGTATGGAAGAGCGTGAGAAAAGGGGAACATGTTGCATAACTTTTAATGAATGCGTTTTATACATTTGGAAAAGAAATGAAAATGAAAATGGAAGTATGTAAGAATGTAGGACAACTATGCACAGTGAATCTAAAAAACAAAAAAACGTGAAAAGGGGAGGAAAAGAAAACTTTTCTTCAGACATTTCATGAAAAAAAATTGCACATATGCTTATGATAACAACCTTTTATAACAATCCAGAAAATTAAATAAAAAGTAATACGAAAAGTTGAAGACAAAAAAATGTATAAGACAAATAAAAAAAAAGCATTCTGGACAACCGGAAGATAAACCTTTTTATGAATGTTCCAGGAAAAAAAATTGAAAAAAATTGATCACTGGTACAACTGGAATTTAATAGTTTTCTATATATTCTACAACATTAAATTTCATATAAATGAGATTATGATTTTTATGTCTTCCAGAGTATGACCGTAATGGTGACATTTTATAAATGATCTAGAACATAATCTTTAGCTTCGATTTCGCCGCAAAAGAGTAAATAATAGGCGTTTACTTAATATCGCATTAATATGAAAAAAATTCTAAATAGTCAAGTACAAAAGGCCACAAAAAAGTATGAAATACCTTCACAATTATTTAAATAAACACACGCACGCCATTACACCACAGAAGTCGACTGATCAGGTTTCTTTTCTTTCTTTATTGCCACGTTTTTAAGAAAAAAAAACTGTAAAAAAAAACTCGGCGTGAAAACCCCAGGAGTAACCAGTCTGGCAGGACGTAATATCATGAATTCATTTGTTTGTTTTCATCTGCATGTGTTTCTTTCTTTCTTCCTTTTTTAATCGTTTTGATTTTTTTAAAGGATAAAAATCATGATAAGTATAATCATAAAATGAACTGCAACAGAAATGTATTCAGTCTGAAGTCATTTACGAACGAAAGTTATTTTTCATTTCGTTACTTGAATCACAAGCCAAAAACTGGTAGTATTGAAGCAGCAATAATATATATATATATATTATATATATAATATATAATATATATATAATATATATATATATATATATATATCGAGAGAGAGAGAAGAGAGAGGGAGAGAGAGAGAGAGAGACGAGATGAAGAGAGAGAGACGAGAGAGAGAAGAGAGAGAGAGAGATATTAAAAACACAAAAAGTTACGAAGAGACCAACTCCGGAAATCCCACGAAGTGACAAGTTCGATGGGACCCGAAAACGAGATTCTATTGTTTTGTTTACATTACCATTTACCAGTTTAGATGCGACCTGAAAGACGAACAGCGGGTCGGGACCAGGAAACCAACAACTTTTGGGCGACAGTTCGTCAAGGACAGGTTCGTCATTGGCGCCACCGTGGCACCCTCGAGTTATTTCATTGGAACCGAAAAGTCTCACGCGAGTTCATTTTACCTGTCATATCAGATCTTCTCTTATGCTCAGGTCTCTGCACTCTTCTTGAGTTTTTCCTAGTTCTCGTGACCTTCCAGGTCTCTTTTTTTTTCTCCCCCGGGCGCGGGATTACTAAGGGAATATATATGTGCAATAAAAAAAGATTCCCCAATGTTTTAAATTCCTTCGGAGACTAAGAATCGTAGGTTTGGCACGAACGCATCACATGATGTGGCCTGCAGGTGAGGGCGTGTGAGCAAGCGACCCAGAAAAAGTGACCGCACGGCTTTGAGAGAAAAAAAAAAAAAAAAAAAAAAGAGAGCTGCTTACTAACCTCTGGTTGCTGGTCTCCAGGCATTCACACTTCAACGCTGGCTGGCGCGGAGGTGACTCTCTCCAAGGGCTCGTGTTTTCTGTTAACCGTCGAACGTTCCTCACACGTGAGTGGAGATTCGGTTTCCTATTACATGGAGAGAAGGAGAAGAAGAAATTACAGTAGTTGGAGTCGGGATAACGGGAGACTAGTTGGGGATGGCTCTCACCTAAATACTGCAGCAGTGCAAATATCTGTCATTTGCCAAATCTACAATTCCAGCTTTGAGCTTTCATTACGTTAGAAAAATAGTAAACCCCCACCTTCATTAAAAAGATATCATAACACTTTTAATTTGACGAGCTTTTATATCAGTACATAAAGTTAATAAGGTGTATATATGTGATTTGTTGTACTTTTACATAAAAAAGTCTTCCAAAATATCTTGCATGTTTCAGATTCTCGCAAACATAATAGATATCAAAAGTCAGTTACTCGAAAGGCTGCTCATGCTTTTGATGTTAGTAAAAAGGATAAGATGGAAATTGTTTCAAACTACTTTAGGATTCCAAGGTTAGAGGGACTTCCATGACTGAAATTATTAACATGAGCTCGATATATGGGGTTGCAATAGTTGGATATCGAGGATGTAATCGTTAGACGGAATTGCCACTAACCACTATATTCAGAGGGCGTAACTTTAGATTTAGGAGTGTAGTCGCATGATTTAGGGAGTGTGCCCGTAAGATTTAGGAGAAGAATAGTAAAGATTTGGGGGAAGAAATCACTGGATTTGAGATTTATTCTTTTTAACCACTGGCAATAAGTAGACTGGGGAAAATGCATATCAGTAATGAAATTCTATTTGAAAATAACTCTTAAAAAATAGATGAACCTCTGAAATATTCATTACTAGGAAAACTGACTAATCGAAATGTTTAATTCAATTCAATTCATAATCAATTTAGAATTTAAAATGTGTTTTTTTCAATAAATGAGGCGCTAATTTGTAAGAATAGTAAGATTCAAGAATGCAGTGAATTTAGTTTTAGTTTTGTTTGCCTGTTATTATATATATATATATATATATATATATATATATATATATATATATATATATGTATGTATGTATACAAATATATATGTGTGTATATATATATATATATGATATATATATATATATATATATATATATATATATATCATTTAGTTGAGAACAACTGAACGGCAAATTCTGCTTCCAAAACGCTCATCGCTAAAAAATTTGTGGACCTACGGAATGTAAGCAAAAAAGTGAAAGTAAAAACCGTCGACTAGGAGTGAGAGAGAATGGAGTAAAAGCGAGAGAAAGGAGAAGTGAAAAAGTGCGTTCATGAGAGGTAAGCAATGGAGAGCCAGATAATGAAGGATGTTTTTTTTTTCTTTTTCATTTTTTTTATAAATAAGCCATGGCAGAATTGCAGTGTCACCAGTGAAAGGAAAATCACCTGCTGTGACGTCATTCAAAACATCTAAAATAATTTTCTGATTTTGAAAAACGTCGCGTGGGTGAATAAAGTTAATTTTCCTTTTGAAGTTATCAAGATTTGTCGTTTCATAATTTTCATGTTTCTTGAAACTCTTTCAATTAGTGTTCTTGGCTGTAAAAGAACTTCTGGTAACATAAACAGTTTATCAGCAACTCGAGGAAACGACAATTCTTATAATGGAACTTGTTTTCTTCCTACTTTCCCTCCTGAGGAAAGGCACTACTCTCACTTTCGTCACTTTCAACACGCGTCCCCCTTCAGCAATCTCCTTTGTAAGTTTAATGATTCTGTCATTAAACTTTCCCACAAAAGTTTACATTTGTATCATTATCAATTTTCCTTTATTATTCCTATTTAATTCTGGTCAGCAGGAAAATCTGGAAGTCTCCTTTTTCTTGTGGTTCCTTCTTTCAACGACAAACTAGATTTTTTTAGATATGCCAGTATCTGTCTTTCTAAAACTAATGCATCAGGCTTTTGTTGACCTATTTTTCTCGCATTTTACGTCTATTATTAGAAAACTAACAATACATAAGCTAACTGCCATTCATAACTAGCTTATTCTTCTTTAAGTATCTTGTACTCTCAAATTGCAACAAAACAATAATTCTGATACCACCGATATAACCTCCTTATAGAGTGATAACTCCATGAAACATCTAAACGGGTCTCTTTTGTTTAAAATCGGTTTTGAAAATCTCCTACTTCAATGCTCTAGTATTTCCTGACACGAATCCAGCAATATTATCTCTGAATCAGCTCCATTATCAACAAGGCTTGACGATAGTTGTTCCATTCAAGTTTTCTCGTAAGCACTGTTACATACTATTCTCTGTGTTTGCGATTATATATATATATATATATATATATATATATATATATATATATATATATATATATATATATATATATATATATATATATATATATATATATATATATATATATATATATATATATATATATATATATATATAGTGATTATTACGTCTCTACCATTGTCTTTCATTTCATTTAACTTCTAGATCAGCAATTCATCAAATTTCTTATTCAACAAGGAAAAAAAATGAATGTATAATTTAATAGTATGCCTAAATTATTGCCCTTCTAGAATTCGGTCGACATTCCTAAGAGATAAATCCTTCTGAAAAGTATTTGTCCAAATTGTCATACTATTGACATTCTTATGAAAGTAAGCTAAATCTTGCTTCCTTCTAAATATAAAATAATAAGTATTATTAAGCTACTCGTATGTAAACACTTTAGATGTTTCTTTCGTTAGCCCAAGACAAAATTCAGAAAGTAACTCATTTGCGGAAATTTCCACAGCGTTTTTATGGCCATGACTCATTCCTCCCACGAGCTGTCACAGAATTCTTTGTTCTAATCGAGAGAGAGAGAGAGAGAGAGAGAGAGAGAGAGAGAGAGAGAGAGAGAGAGAGAGACTGTAGGACTGTAGTACTGACAGAAAGGCGAGGAGGGGAGGGGTGAATGTACAACTAATCAAAGAAGATAAATACATTCAAGAACACGATTTGCAATTAAAAGTTCCCAACCTCATTCGAGCTGGAATGTACTTGCGCTTTCAGCTGTAAAGCCGTCTCGAGCACCTTTCATTTACAGAAAGAAGAATGTCGAGCGTTGAACTCTGTGACCTAAATTACACAAAGACAGGGATGCAGCGCTAATTTAGGAAACTGAGAGAGAGAGAGAGAGAGAGAGAGAGAGAGAGAGAGAGAGAGAGAGAGAGAGAGAGAGAGAGAGAATTTAAATTTCCCTTTTTGTGTGTGTTTGTAAATTCTGAACTATCACTGAAGATGGTTTTTATCTGTCTTACCTATTTCCTATAGATTTAATTGTTATTTCATCATAACTTCAATTCATCTTCCATTCCTTACCTGTGTGTTTATTTATTTATTCCATTACTTACTTAATTTACTACTTCTTTATTCACTTTGTTTATATGAGTTAAGGTTACGGTATGCATAGGTTATTACAAAAGCACTTTTAAAGAATTTCATCAGCAGTGAAACATAATAGCCTATGCAAGGTTACTATAGTAAAAAAAAAAAAAAAAAAAAAAAAACTCAGTTATGGAAAACCATTACCCAAGCTTACCGTAAAAAAATGGTCGGTTATGGAAAACCATTATCCAAGGTTAACTAGAAAAATGGATCTCTCCGTGACCTTAGCACATAGACAAGATTTCTATAATAATGATAACATGCTTCATACACAAGGTTATCCAGTCAGAAAAGGTATTTCATAACCCGCGTATATACCGCAGTTGCTGCAAGAATATTAACGACAATTTCTAATTGGATATTCTAGAGACTGTAATGAGTTTTTCCATTATTATACTCCCTGTTGTTGCTGCTGCTGCTGCCGTAGCTGTTTTTGGCTACATCGTTTGTGGAACTCCTGTAATTATGCATAATTATTACCGAAATCAAAATGACTACCGCTACTCTTGCTAGTAATACTACTATCATTATTATAACTATCACTATTAAAAGATACTCATAATAACAATTGTGATAATGGAGAAACAAATCCACAATTATGTAAATGTATACATGAATCAAATTTAAAAATACAAGGATAGCTTTCGGAAAGCTATCCTTGTATTTTTAAATTTAATATGTGTACATTTACATAACTGTGGATTTGTTTCTCCACTATCACTATTGGTATTAAAAATAACTTCCTTACTCAAATCGGGACCGAACCCAAGGTGTAGCAATGGGTTCGATCCTAATGTGAGTTTGAAACTAGTTTCTTCAACATCTGAGATTGTGTGCTGATTATATCCAGTTATTATTATTATTATTATTATTATTATTATTATTATTATTATTATTATTATTATTATTATTATTTCAGGATGAGACAACACTCTAACTTAGCGTTGGTGCTCGCGTTGGCCGGCATCATCAGCCTAGCCTCATGCATGCCTCAGAACGGCGAAGTCTTTGGCCTCATACAGAGCTATCGATTCGACGACACGAAGGCACAAGAGGATTTGCTGAACGCCCTGAAGCCCGGACATATGGAGCGCACCGTCAACTGCTTGGTGAATGCTCCAGGCGCTAGTAACTGTGACCCAAGAACTCCTCAACTAAAAGGTACGTAGGTCGCTGGGTGCTTGCGTTTCTCTCTTTGTTTTCAGGTTTTTAATCCCAAAAGGAACCAAATAAATTGCATTTGTTAGATACCAGACGTCACAGACAACATGGCCAGGTTATGCTTTGGTCTTTATTCCCTTAAGAACTAAATAAAATTCTTTGGTTATTTAACACGTGACAGACAACACTAGTTCTTTCAGAATAATATGTACGCTGGCCAAAGTATACCTCTTCGTTTTCCTCATATGTTCTGCTCTTTCTCCTTTCGTCTGTGTTACCCAAAATCTGGTTGGCATAACAGAGAGTCTTTTAATATAAAGGTGTAGTGATTACAGACAATATTTTTCGTATTTTTTGTGGCTTCATTTTCCTTGAAATACCTTTTAATTCTTAGGTTTATATAATATAATCGTCATATATTTTCATCTTCTTTTCTTCATTCTAATTTTGATATTCAGTATTTGGGTATCGGTTAGTGGCTTCATGGGTTATGCCATGGCAAAACCAATATAATTTTTGAACGTCAGTAACTGTACTGCTCTTATCGACCTTTCTTTCTGCCTTACAGAGGTCATCCAGGTCCTGTCAAGAAACGACTACAAGTGCAACGACTGCCCACTAGAACTCAAATTCTTCATCTCCTACGTGAAGGCAGCCATGACTGAAAATGCCCAGTTATGCAACACCCTCATTGCACGTCTCAATTTGAAGGATCCTGGATGCAAAACCGCTCGTTAAATTCAAATGACATTATTTTCATTAATTCACTTTTATTTCTTTTGTTTTCGTTGTATCGTTTTCTCTTTTTCTTCTCTTCTCGCTTCATTACAGAGTACGCAGGGTGGTTTGACAGCGTTGCTAGAGAAAATTTGTTCGTTTTATTAGTTTTTGATTGGTTGGGATGTGGAAAAGATAGGAAAGATTCTTAGAATAATTGGTCTGGGGAAAGTTGATAACTATTTTTACCTTCAGGGAAAGTTTGACTAAAATTCCTTTTTATTAAAGCCAATTCTTATTCGTCCAAATGAAAGGACCATGAAGAACTCTAGCAAGGGTAACAATTACTAGTGGAAATTTAAATTAAGATAAAAAAAAAATTAATTAAACAATGGAATGAAGAGATTCAATTTCCCAAAATGCGATAAGCTCTCACTGAACCACTCAATCATTTTGGCAACTAAGTGATTTGTTACTGAGAACAGAACATCTGTGTGAATTATGTTTTATATTTTTTAATAAATTTACCAAAGTCTTTTTTTTCCTCCATGTTTCATTTCCTTATCCTAAGAGACTTTTCTGCCTTTCTACATATCCTTTCTCATTCTCCCTTTTTACTAGATAGCCGTCTGGTCCGGGCTAGATAAGGTACAAGATCGCTTGTCCAATATGCTATTTCATTAATATGAGAAAGGTTACCTTGGAGATCCTTCTCCTATATAGCCCTACCTTCAATATGTTGATACATTAAATAATTATACTACCTATTAGTGTAGCAATACATTAATATACAAAAGAAAACGTAGTGTTCCTATTAAAAACTCATATTTTTTTCGTAATAAATTTACAATATAGAATTATAATAAAATTGCAAGAGGGGAAACGGCAACATGGAAAAATTATTTTTTCAAAAGAACAATGAAAGAAACAATCTATACAATCGCACAACGGGAAGGTTGTTGTACTCTCTAGTGAGACAATACAAATTAATATTCAACTATCCCGTGCGGTGAGACATCTGGTATGCTGTGTTAATGAATGTACATCGCCCTTCGTAATTTTCTTGCAAAAGAATAAAATATCAGTATTTTTTATGGATATTGCTGGCATATTGCTACGTGCAATAACAACGGATAATGCCTTCAAAAACCTTTCTACCTTCCAATTTATGATTATCTTTATGTATCGTTTGCTGAATGAATGAACAAGATGTTATGGGAATCAGTTTAGGGATACAAAATAAATTATGCAATCAACCTTAAATAACATAGTGTTTTATTCTTGTCTGAATCATAAAGATAAAAGTTAATGAAAGCATGAAGAAAAATGTAAGAAAAAATCACACTGTGGACTATGTATGAGCGAAATAAACGAAATACTTTTCACCAGAATTTATATTTTACCTTTCATCTACCCTGGTTATGACAGAATGCTCTGACAACCGCATTTAGGTATATAATTTTAAAGTTTTTTTTTAAACATTAGTCAGCAATTTGTGGATTGACCCATGGAGGCACTTATGCCGTTATCAATTTTATTGGTTTCCTACAAGCATTTCATTTAGTTTTCTAAAACTTTTCTTTGAGAGAGAGAGAGAGAGAGAGAGAGAGAGAGAGAGAGAGAGAGAGAGAGAGAGAGAGAGAGAGAATTGCAACAGATACTTTGGGAGTGATTAAGCATTTGCTATTGAGCTCAGTTATCAAATTCTTCAATTTCCATCTCTTTTATGAAGAATATATACGTTCAAATAATTCCTAAACCGATAAAATGGTTTTTACTTTAACGTAATCCAGCGCTCTTACTTAATATGCATGAATTTACTGCACACCATTTACACAAATGACTAAATGATTTATTCATATTTAATGGCTGTTTCTCTCAGACTTTATAAATGTGGTGGAATGCCAATGAACTATCTGCAAGAAAGGCAGATATTCACGATGACTATCAATTGATATTAAGTCGAATAGGTCTATTATATATAAAGGAAACATTTCTGGACAACTTTCAGCTATTTTTCATCTGGGTATCTTGCAAAGGGTATAATGGGCATGTATGCAGTATAATTATTATCAATATCATCACCAACATCATTATCATGCATATAAACACACGCACATACACACGCATATATATATATATATATATATATATCCAAATGATGTGTGTGTGCGTGTGTTTGTATGTGTGTATTCGCAATCGTGTAACATTATCTGAGAGCATATTTTTTTTTTACTCTCTCCCACGGAAATTTCTAAAATATACACCGAAAATTTTACACACACACAAAAAAAAAAAAAAAAAAAAAAAAAAAATGACGATCCGTGCCGTATCCGAATTCTAAGAATTGTTATGCTGCCTAAAGAACGAGAAACGGTAAAAGGGAAAAAATTCGATTCTGCAGAGTGTGGGAAGAGAGATAACAGCGTCCTTTCAGGTTCTTTCCGAAACTTCCTTTGCTGATTTCATGATATTTTGCTTCTTCTATACGCTGATGTCTCTTCTCCTTTGTGAATATTACTTAACCTCACTTTCTTTCGTATTGTGCCTTTTCTTACATTCTACCTTTGTCCTCTCCCTTATGTTTAATGTTAAATTCCTAGCCGAATATTTCCACTTCTCAACAATGGAGACATAAAGGAACTCCCCGGGAATCTTTCTTCCTGTTTTCAAACTCTTTCGTGTTATACTGCCTCTTACTCTTCATCTTTCCTTTGTGCTTTCATCCATTTCTCAATCTTTATTTCAATATTTCTGTTTTACATTTTATTTCAACACTGATTTCTGAAGAACCGTAAGTTGAAGAGATTCCTTTGTGAATTGCCCATTCTCTTTCAGCCTCACCCAGTTCTTTTGTATTATGGTGCCTTTTCAATTTTGCTTCATTGCTTTCTTCTATTTCGTTTTCCTGGATTAACCTACTGTATATTCTATTTCTTTCTTTATTCTCATATTGCCTTGAGATAAGGCTTTACTTTGGATATAAAACCAAATTTTAATTCAATTATTTTAATCCTCTTTGGATTATACTCCCTCTCTGTGCTTCAAGTAGAATTTTCTTGTTGTCATCTGTGTATGTTGGTCTTCTATTTTATATCTAATTGGCATTTTGAATTGCTGGTTCTCCACACAGCAATTCTGTGTCAAATGGGGTAACGCATTATCGTACACTGTCGGCTCCCTAAAAGGGCTTTGAATGTCAAATTGAACTCACTCCCAATCGGATGCACTGTCAATGAAACAACCACAAACAACCTCTGTGCAAGGTCTCCAACGACTCATCGACACTTGCAGCCAATATGCAGAGAAATTTGATATCATTTACAACGAAACCAAGACCCAGTGCATGTCGCTGCTCCCGAGATCGCTTAAGCATATGGCAGAACCACAAATTTTCCTTGTAAACCATCGAATTTCCGTATTTGGGTCACATTATCACCGACGACCTAAAAGATTCGACAGACACTGAACAGAGGCGTCGTAATCTATGTGCAACTAGCAACATGATTGCAAGGAGGTTTGCCTTCTCTCACCGAGACGTGAAACTCCTGCTCTTCCGCTCGCATTGCTACAGTATCTATGGGTGTTCCCTCTGGACGAACTATACCCGAGAGACCATGAGACGTATCACTGTTGTGCACAACGACCTTTTGAGACGCCTCACAAACACTCACCGCTACCACTCCGCCACACAGATGTTCATAGAAAACCACCTGGACAATTTAAAAATCATTGTAAGGCGAACAACGTCCAGTCTGATAACCCGAGTGATAAACAGCAGCAACTCGCTCATACAAAGCATCCTAAATAGTGAAGCAAGAAGATCTAAATTGTGGGAAAGATGGGAAAATAGGGCCTTTGTCCCGTAAATGACTTAATCTCTGTATTGGCAAGATGTCATCTGCAGATTCTGTCATTATTATTATATTTATTGCTGATATTTTACTTTTTCATTATTGTTGTGAATACTATCAAGTTAAAAGTTTTTTTTACATTCAATTTCCGTATTTAGCCCTCTGGACCTGACTACTGTAACCACCCAAAGTCTCTAGCTGAAATTTAAGTTATATAATCTGTGCACTAACTGTTAAAACTCTCAATGCATTTCTTTCTCACCAATATTATTACTGTTCTTACCAGAATTATGATTACTATCTTTTATGCTACCTCAGCTATTTTGTGGATAAGTACAGATTATTAATTTTTTATTATCATGTTGTCTCATGTATCGAGATTGTGTATGTTACTGTCTGTATTTTGTATATTACATGTATATGGTCCTGAGCTGAAATAAAGGATATTATTATTATTATTATTATTATTATTATTATTATTATTATTATTATTATTATTATTATTATTATTATTATTATTATTATTATTATTATTATTATTATTTGTTTTTCCGTTTCCTTAATACCCTGAGATAAAAGGCTTTTGCTGTCTATAAACACCGACCCTCCTTCATTACTTTCAAGCACTTCTGTTATATAACGTCTCTTTCTTCATGTATATATCCGCACTAAAAGTGAAAGTTCATAGGGAAAAGTGAAGTAAACCTAACTGTAGATGGATAAACCGGATACCTTACGACGATAACTAAATCCTCCAAACCACCGAGTCCAACAAATTCCAAAAAAGGAATCCCGGGAATGTGGTGCTGGTCCTGTATTTCAAGAGATGAAGGATGCTAATCAGATATAAGCTAAACAACAAAGTCCCCTTCGCCCCAAGGTGCAGGCCTTATAAAATACAGGTCTTGGATGAATTTTAAAATTGCTCTGCGTCAGTCTCAGTGAAATACCTTAAACTTCAGTGACTTTCATTACTTAGGTAATCGCTACTCACAATGGTGCACAATCACTGAATGAAACTAGACAGAACTACTGTCTAGTTTCATAATGAGAGGATAATATCAAGGTAAGATGGTTATGATGTATTATGAGGCATGCGTCTTCAATTGAAATGGGGAAAATATATCACGGTGTTTTATTTTTTTTTAATTTTTTAGCAATACTTGACAAATACTTTACAGCAGATGTAAGGCACGTTCCAATATGTAGTATGTACCTGGTTGTTAGTCATCCGAACAAACTTGATGTTACAGAAACTAACAGCACCTGCAGTCATCCCATCAAAGGAGGCAAAGGCATTGTGTACGTGTGTGTATATATATATATATATATATATATATATATATATATATATATATATATATATATATATATATATATATATACTATACATATATATATATTATGTCACACACACACACACACACACACACACACACACACACATATATATATATATATATATATATATATATATATATATATATATAATATATATATATATATATATATATATATATATATATATATATATATATATATATATATATATAATATATATATATGAGAGAGAGAGAGAGAGACGAGAAGAGAGAGAGAGATGTACTTGAATCATCTGGTGTTTTTATTTTGCTTCCTATAAGTCCTGAAAATTTTTTAAATTTCAACTTAAAAGAAAAAAAAACCTACGTATCTGGAAACAACGGAAATAACAAGATAACAAGGAAATGTCGAAATGCGACTTCTCGGCAGCGTTCTTTTCCACCAATAGCAGTGAATCGGGGTATTCAAACATCGAGTCGTCGTGTTAGAGTAGCCTATAAAACAAGGGGCAGGGACAGGTTTTTTGTACCGTGATCTGCCTTCGGTTAAGGATGGCTTCGTTGCCTCAGGCTAAGCTACTTCTCTGCCTTATTCTTTACGCTGTAAGTTTGCCTTTGTGTTTTATATATACATATACATATACCTACACAAACACATACACACACACACACACGCACACACACACACACACACATATATATATATATATATATATATATATATATATATATATATATATATATATATTTACAATGTGTGCATGTGTGTTTGTGTAAAAAGTTCAAAATTACCTAAAAAATAACAACAAAACGAAAACAGTAGGTATTGTATAGTATTTCAGTTAGTGTTTTGGCCATTTCTTAAATAATAATAATTTAATTAAACATAAAAGTGGTATTTATACAAGAAAAATAAAATTGCTAGTAACGTGATATGGGGTTTCTCGAGAGTCCAGAACTGCCACAACTGTCATGGAAACCAGATAAGATTGTCTTCATCTTTATGAGTTCTAGTTTAAAGATGAACCCTTCTTAGCCCTTGGGACTTAGTCTGAATCTCATGAACCACTTCCCTACCCGTAAGAAACTATTAGTTTAAATAGTTTTGTAAACTGACAGAGACACCAATCTACACAACGCTCTCCCGTTCTCGCTTTGCTCTATTTATATGAGCATAATGTTCCTTCAATGTATCGGTTTAAACGATGAAACCTCTTATTTTTTCTACGTAATAATATAATTTACTTCACCATTAGCATTCTTCCCTTACGGCGTTGGTTCACGACAAATGAAAAAAAAGACTACCCACTGTGCCGAAAATGTTGAGAACCTTGCTTTCTAATTTATTTTTCGTACCATTTATGTATCCTCTTTCTCATTCTCCAATAATTACGAACTATATAATCTTTTTGCAAATCATCTTTCATTCTCTAAGCATGAACGAACCATCTTAATTCACTTTGATCCATCCTTTCAACTAAAACCAACGCTTGTACCACATCTACTAATCTCCACATTTCTCACCCATTCAACTCCCCTTTCGTAACATAAAGTATGCAAAATAGTTTATCTCTACAGCTTCCAATTTTTTTTTTTATTTATATTCACCACACACATTTCACTTAACGCTGACCTTGCTCAGCATACCTGTCACGTATTCCATAACTGGTTTCCATAAACACTCCGATCTTTTGCACATATTCAGCTACCTTCCTTGGTTTCTCAACTCTGTGACTCCTTTTCCCATCCTACCAGCATACATACGTCTTATTACTCCATTTACAAGTGCCATCTTAACTTTCTTCTATTGCATACACTGAGGTTTACATATGCACACACACATTATATATATATATATATATATATATTATATATATATATATATATATATATATATATATATATATATATATATAAAGCTGACCGTCGGACTATGCATGTATGTATATGCGTATGTTCGCTATAGACGGCGAAACTACTGGACCGAATTGAGCCAAAGTCGGACCATATGTGTAGATTTTAAAGGGGATGCTTTTTACCAGGGTACCGTTTTGGTCCGGATAGAGAAAAAAGAAAGCATTGCTCTGTTAGAACTTTCACGAGGATTCCAGATATGCCCTTACGTCTCCTCTACGATGAAAAATAAAACACACACACACACACACACACACACACACACACACACACACATATATATATATATATATATATATATATATATATATATATATATATATATATATATATATATAACACACACACATACAAGCCCACATGAATCCAACTGCAACAGCAACAACAAAATTTCAAGGCTAACTATGTCCTATTCCCGTCCGCATTACTACACTGCTATAAACATAAATACTTCTGCTGGCTGTGACCACATCCTGGAATTTTGCATCCTCTGGCAGTGACTGTTCAGAAGTGGAATGGATTTTTTTTTTTACCTAGCTTATCAGCATTGTACAATTAACAAAAGATTAATAGCTTCAGAGAGAGAGAGAGAGAGAGAGAGAGAGAGAGAGAAGATAGGAGTAGCAATATTGATAAAACTTTTGCCTCAACTGATATTCAAGTCATATAGTCTTTGTCTTCTCCACTTTTTCTTTTCAGTTTTCGACAAGCGTTACAGCACAAAATCTACTGGATCCTATTCCAAGGTCATGCAGAAGTCTGGTGAGTGAAGTTTCCAATTTACTTTTTATGTTTCATCCTCTAAGCACCATCATCCGGACATTGAATACGCTTTTACAAAAAATCTGTTAGACTATCTAGATTAATACAGTTGCTGTTTACCTCGATTTCGTGCAAATGGCAGATGGTCATGGCGATGTTGAAATATTAATGTTTTCTTTGGAATTTTAGGCATCTTTTGTGGCAATAAGGAGAATATACTAATAAAATAGTTTTCTTCACGTGATAATATTTATCTCGTATTATTCCACAAGCATTATATACTTGCTTATTATCATTACTTCTTACCTGCGTAAAAGATGTTCGAGCTAAATAGCAGATTTTCAAATACTAAAGGCAGTTCAGCAATTAAGCCTAAATTTTTCCTTCATTTTTTCTTAATCAAGTTTTCTGAATAGCTTGGGACTTGCATTAAGTGAAGTTGAAATCAGCCAAACACAAGTCCATCTGGTTTGTTTATTACTAAAAGTAAATGTGTTAGTAGTAGTTATCAATTCCAATGCTATTATTGTCATCATCTTTTTTTTAATAGAGAACACCCATTCTCTCGTCTTCGCAATAATTGATAATCCAGGGTTTACAATCAGAAAAAAAGCGACTTACCAGAAGTCATTAGGGTGCCCATCATGTCATCTGCTGATAGGTAAAATATATGTACAGAATTTATCGGACACTTTCACTAAATCTATATATAAAGTTTTGTAGTAGTCACAATATCCTCTTTCTAACTTCTCGAGAAAGACACCGTGGCTACTAAGAATACGTGTGGAACAGTTAAAGTAAACTTGCGTTGGTCTAATTGGTAAAATGTTAAGGTAAACAAGATGACTGGATTAGGAAACGAATCTAGAGCTAGACCAGTACAGATTGATTCTAATTTAAGGGAGTGATATCTGATAAATATCAGTAACTGAATTTGATGAAAGAAAATTTAATTTATTAAACAATCGTCCCAACCGTTAGAATAAAAAATAACAAACGTATAGTTAGATTAAGACATGAATTCAAACCATAGCAGCGTCCGTTCTTCATGTGCTATTCATAGACAGAAAACGTTCAGTGAACCTGCGTTATTTAAACAGAATTCGACACTGTTCAGTAAAACTAGGCCCCGGGACATGTAAATGAAGCCAGTAGTCGTTGGGAAAATTCGTCTGAAAGTCTCATTGTCATTATATGACGGTCATAAATAGTCCCTCAGATTTGTTAAAAAGTCATATATGTTTAACCACTATTGTATGACGATCATGAATGTTCCATCGAAGTTGTATAACTATCCTAAATGTCCCATCGGTTTTGTTCCAAAGTCATATATATTTAAAGACCAATGTCATAAACGTCACACCGATGAGGTGCTTTAAATGTTATAAATGTCCTTAGCATGGAGGTCATTGGCCACATCCTTTTGAAGGCCAAATATTGGAAGCCTTGACCTTGAAAGACCAACGTTCCACCTCCAGTTATATAAGACAAAAAACCTTTTGCTTCTAATTATAAAGAGTATTGGTCTTGAAATGCTGTCTTATTAAAAGTTTCTTTCACATAGTGTCCACAAATGCCCACATTCAAGCACCTTTATAATCTTGTAGCTCAAAGTTGCCAATACAAGCTGCAAGACTTACTGATTTACTTAGGATTATCTAGTCTCACAATCTGTAGTGGATTCACATCGCCCGTGCATCTGATGTCTAGGCCAGTCCCTTACGACGCTCCTGATTGGCTGTTGATAAGGCAATCACTGAGAGTTTCCAGCCCTGTAATTGGCTTACCAACAGCCAATCAGGAGCGTCGTAAGGGACTGGCCTATAGACATCTCATGAACGGGTGATGTGAATCTACTTTAGCTTACTGAAGCCTCATGCGTTCGTGCTCATGTGAAATCACCTTGACGAACATATGAAACTTCAATGTTACGTCATTAAAGAAAATAATGGGCTAATTGGTTCTAAGTCTGGCAACATGATCCTAAAAGATGAGGGGACACTACCAGTCGATGAAGCACAAACTAATTTCATGGATTCTGACGGAGACAAAAACCGAAATTAAGAAATTATGTACGTGGATAGTAACCCCAAATAAAAGATGACTAAGTGTCTGTTGACAGAGCCTTATTTATTCAACAGCCAACCACAATTGCACATTGCAACAAAAAAAGAATAATTTTATTTATGATTAACACAGTGACCTATAAGTACCAAAACATTTATATGCATATTTCTTTTGCATAAATTTCATCATAAAAATACAAATGAATAGTATAGAGAAATTAGGTTGCTATTAAAATGACAAGATTCGGTTTGATGAATACGATATAAAAGCGTTTAAATTCCCAAAATGGACTCGAAATTGCAAACTCCAATTTTAGCTGAGTTATCAAATCTACTTTGGCAAGACTCATAAATGTGATTGTTACCTAAAATGCACTTTAAACTGAAAGATAAAATTTTATTTGATTTACCAGACCAGCTTTGATAACTAGCAGAAATGCGTTTCTAGTTATCTTGATAAATGGGCTTGAAACAGCAAACGCAAATTTTAATTTAATTATCAGAACCGCTTTTATAACTACCAGAGATGTGTTTGAGTTACCAAAAATGAACGCGAAACTGAAATATCAAATTTTATTTGAATTACCAGACCTGCTGTGATGACTACCAAAAATGCGTTGGAATTACCAAAATAAATGCACTTTAAACTGGAAGCTCAAATTTAATTTGATTTACCAGACCTGCTTTGATAACTACCAAAAATGCGTTGGAATTACCTTAATAAATGGGCTTGCAAATCCAAACTCAAATTTCATTTGAAACATCAGAATCGCTTCATGACTACCAGAAATTAGTTTGAATTACCTAAAATGGACGTAAAACTGCAAACTCGAAAATTTTAATAATTGGGCTTGAAACTGCAAACTAAAATTTTAGTGGAAATATCTTGAAACTGCATAGTCTAATTTTATTTGAATTACTAGTTCAGCTTGGTATCTGCTACAATTGAGTTTGAGTTCTCTATATTGGACTTGACGCTGCAAACACAAACTACAAATGCTTTTGAGTTACCTAAAATGGAGTCTAAAACTGCACACCAGATATGCTTGGCAACTCCCATAAATGCGGTTGAGTTACCTAAAAAGACTGACAAAGGCAAAGTCCCATTTTGTTTCGATTGCCAGGTTTACAGAGTAAACTATATAGCAGAAGCGAATACCTGAACTGGAGTCTACGTGCCCTAGGGTCGTCTGATGTGCTTGTATTGAAGGTCTGCGAGTTAAAAAGAGAGATAAAAAGTCTTGTATTCGCGTTTTGTCAGTAATTCAGAAGTCACCACACGAGTTTTTTTTTCACCACTGTTGTCGACTGCAGAGACCAGTTACTGTATTTTGGAATCGTAATATCTCGTAGTGGTTGCACGGAATGAATACAGCTGAACATTATTTTGTTGCCTGTGGTTGCAAAAGACAAGATTTTTTTATCATTATTCTCTCTCGTTAGCCTTTCTGTTTTTATTACTTGCCCTTACCAGGAGTTGAAACTAACCCTCACTGGTTAACTGTAACTACTTACTGGACGGCCTCCCACGCTACTCATGAACTTGAATTTGCATGACAACGTAAGCACACACACATGCATACCTACATGCAAACAATATATATATATATATATATATATATTATATATATATATATATATATATATATATATATATATATATATATATATAATAATATATATATATATATTCTTTTTTCCGTTTCTTTTATTTTATCTTCAAGAAAATATTACAGAATTGGCCTGAAAATGAATAACTCTTAGTAATACAAACAACAGTGCTTGCATTTTAGTGAATAACAATCAGGTAATTTTCTTATCGCTTTGTTTTCC
>NC_087221.1:26704512-26737012 GCF_015104395.2 Macrobrachium nipponense
TCTTAAATCTTAAATTTTATCACTGATTTCCGATTGTTGAGTTTTCTTCATTTTCATTTACTTGTTTTCATAATCAGTTTGCAATCTTTTCTTCTTTTTTTTTCAAAATTCGAGCCAATTGCCTCAACATTTTTTGTCCAGCAGTTTATGTACAGTCAGTTATGCAAGCGACTTTTTGCATGACTTGTTCGTAATCTTGTTTTTCATGACATTTTGTCCTTCTTCAGTTTTTTTTTCCTGAATGAGAAACATTGGCTCAAACCTGTTCAAAATTTAATGGTAATGTTTAATTTCTCTTGTAAAATTACCGTTGTCAATGACATTACTAATAATAAAAATAATGATTAATCTGTTGGTTACAGCCACGAGATGTATGAAGTTTTTAATAAGAACCCTCAATACACTGTTTAACAAATATTAATATTGATAACACCGTCTTATTTAGATAATAACATATAATATCAATATAAAAACTATTATTGTTATCATATTATATCATTATAATTGTTGTCTTTGTTGTTGTTGATGATGATGAAATATTTGAAAGTGACACAAAAATAAAATACTATAGAAAATCATGTCAAAAATAAAAACACAAACAATGAAGGGAACAAGAAAACGAAGGTCATCTAACTTAAGACTAATTATCTGCTTCTCTCTCTCTCTCTCTCTCTCTCTCTCTCTCAGACAATGATGGTGTTAGCCCAGGTGCCCGGGGGTATCAAGGGCGTCTTCGAGTTCTACCTGTGCCTCGAGGATGGAAACAACCAGGACGAAGAGTGCTTGGTCAGGTAATGAATCGTATATCTAGAGATAATAAGTAATAAAAAGCTTCAGCCAAAGGCATTGTGTAGACACGGGTACTGTATGGAAATACAGTATTTTCTTCATGTAAGGAATGAATGTATTTCGATATCATTTTCATCTAACGAGTGGAAGTATTTCGATATTTTTTTAGGTAACAGGTGGATGTACTATATTTTTTTCAAATAACGAGTGGATGCATTATGATATTTTTTTCAGGTAACGAGTGAATGTATTTCGACTTTTTTCGTCAGGTAACGAGTGTATGTATTTTGATATCTTTTCAGGTAATGAGTGGATGCATTTTTTAGGTAACGAGATGATGCATTTCGATATTTTTTCTAACAACGAGTAACTGTATTCTGATATTATCTAATATTTTCTTCAGGTAATGATGCGAAAATCATACGTTTTTTATCGAAGAGTTAACTATGTCTCGTTTGGTAATGGATATTTTCTTAATTAAGTGAGGAATCAACAGATATCTCGCTCTAAAGTGAAACTTTTCTGGGTGATTCCAGTAATAAAAACCTCCTTTGGCAGCGTCTCAGTGTTTAGTTTAGTAATGAACCTTTTCTGCTGTTAAGAGTGTTTATACGTCTTGCTCGGTCAGTAAAACCTTATGGGAAAACAAGGGTAAAAATCTGTTTGTTTACGAGGGAATTGTCTCAGATAATGGTCGAGTAAATAAAGCCTGCATGGCAATGGAGTAAATAATCCTTGCATGGTAATAAAAATTTGAATTGTTACCTGTAAGGTAAAGCATAATGATGACTGAAAGTGGTCTGAGATATTGAACTATCAAGTGTATCCTTTCTAGTAACGACCGGATTAATATAGTATATATATATATATATATATATATATATATATATATATATATATATATATATATATATATATATATATATATATATATATATATATATAAACTTCCAAAGTACGGAATCCACAAATGTGACTACTCAGGTACTGGAATTTCTGAAGAACCGAGTTTTTATGTTTCCCAAACTCACTGATATGCAGAAGATAATGGGTGCTGAAAGATGTCTCGTCTGGTTATGCAGCTTTTCTGGGACAGGATCTACGATTTGTGATGTTTATTGCTAACACCCAAATCCGTATACATGGAAATAAGTATACTCAAAATTGTACATTGTAAAAAATTTTATCTAAGTTTACTGAATAAGTTATAGAATTTCTTCATAATATTTACCAAGTAAGCCATCTTATCTTTATAAAGGAAATGAAAAATTCTACACATAAATGATTTCGTTAAATATGTCTCTATGTCTCTTGTGTTACACAGTGTACTGCACGAATTTCGAAGTTTGAAGTAAAAAAAAATATAAAATTTAAGAATGGATAAAAAAAAAAAATACCCATGATGTGAGTTAAAACTTTCATCAGTCTCATTTTTGTTCTGGCATATAGAACCTTTACGTAAAAACACAGTACATCTAAAGTTTTATCAGTATTATCTATAGTTTGAAAAAGAAATCCACAAAATCACTGTGTATAACTTCTTTACTTGTAAGTATTTATATATTATTTTACTCAACACTCGAGTACTTTCTGGCTCTATCTTTCGTCCTTTCTCAAGAGATGTGTAGGTTATCAGCCTGGGTTAATGCCCAGCAGTCTCCTGGAACTTCTTGTTGAGCTCTCATTTATGTGATACTTGTTCTGGTTTCCTTGAGAGTTGTTAATCCCCTCTTGTCGCTCTGATATCCTGAGCTGATGGTCAATGGGATTAACCCTTGTGGTAAGTGAGTGGTCACCAACAGTCTGTTGGGGAGAAAACCTAATCTCCAGGTCAGAAGGGTAAATCTTAGCTTCTTTTAATATCAAAGCTCGGCTTATGGGGTCATCTGAGGTGAAACCTTGGTTTCCTTCTTTCACTTTAATCTCTCTGATGAGTGCCCTTCTACTACCCTCCTATGACTAATTTTATTGCTTTTGAATATACGCCTACTGTTTTTAAAATCCATCCTATGGTCCTTTTCCCAATAATGCCTAGCTATAGCACTCCCCCGAGAGTTAAGCTTCATTGCCCTTCTGTGTTGTTGGATTCTAGTCCTTATTCCCCTACCTGTTTCCCCCACATATTTGTCTCCACAGTTGCTGCAATTAATTATGTATACCCCTCCTACATCATCTGCATTACTGTCTCTTCCAATTTATTTTTACTTTGTTTTTCACGGTATCATCAGAAGTATACACAAATCTATATTTACTTTCTTTCATTTTTGAAGTAATTTGTTTATCTTAGGCATAAAAGGGAGGGCAACTACTTTCTTGTTTTCTTTATTCCATGTACTCTACATTTCCTCAGTAAAAATCTTCCAGCTATGTTCAGTGCTCTTTTTTCTGAACCATTCCGGGTATGCCAATGCATCAAAGCGTTTATCGATGTAATTTATTTCTTGATCTATCTTTCAAGGGTCACACGTTCTCATTGCCCTAAGAAGTAAACCTGTTAGAACACCTCTTTGTATATCATGACTGTGAAAAGAGAAGAAATGAATATATGAGTTTGTGTGTGGGGGCTTTCTATATGAGCTGAACTCATATCCTGTTTGTTTCCTTTCTATCAGTGTGTTTATTATTGCTACTTTCCTCTAAAGTGAATTAGATTTTGTTATCAAACTTACTGAGTTCGTCTAGAAAAGTTTCTATTCTAATTTCATCACCTGCAGAATGGCAAAACTATCATCCACGTATCTCCACCCAACTTTCAGTTTCAAGTTGGGGACATTAATATTAGGAACTAGATTGGTCTCGAAATATTCCATATAGATGTTAGCGAGTATCGGTGATAATGAGGACCCCATAGCTACTCCGTATTGCTGTTTGTGAACGTGTCCCTCAACTGTGAAATAAGTATTACTGAAATATATTTAATCAACTCAAGGAAGACGCCTATTTCTATGCTTATTTTTATATAATATATAAATACTTCTAAGTAAACAAGTTATACACACAGTGATTTTGTGGGTTTCTTTTTCAATCTTCAGAAGAAAACTGAAAGAAGTTTTTGTTTGGTTTATTATTTATTGTATAAATCATTCTGCACTATCTTTGAAATAAAAGAATTACAATTTCAGATATAATGAGACCGTTATTCGACAAATTCTATGCAAATAAGATATACATTTTTATTATGATTCTGCTTGTTTTAATTTCACTATTCCTAAATCACATTCATTCTGATGAACCGAATTTAGTATTTCCAGACAGTTACTTTAGTTAGCTAATGGCTCTGGCACCATAACTAACATTATTCTGATATATGAATCTCATTCATCCTATAAAAGCCACTTCAGTCAATTGAGGCGCTTGGTGCTAGGTTTGACTTCATTCGGATATATCAAACTCAATCACTCTGGGCAGCTATTTCTACGTGCTAATGGTTCTGAATCCAAGTCTGACTTTCTTCTGATATATTAAACTTGAGGCTTCCAGACAGCAACATGAGTTAGCTGATAGCTACAGTACTAGACTTAGCATCATTCTCCTGTATTAAAACTCATCACTTGCAGGCAGCCACTCCAGTTAGCTGATGGCTCAGGCACCAAGTTTGACATGTCCACGATTCCCGAACCTGGCAACTTCGAGATACCTGTCGTAATTCCGGACAACGTGTCTTGTGAGAAGTGCACTCTTCAGGTAAGATATTGCCAGGTTGTTAAGTTGGGGTAAGTATTTTCAGAGGTAGTTGTTATGTCATGTCTTTCGTACTCATACACAATTAGAGCTTTCACTTTGCAGTCAACACCACTGTTATGCAAAAGCACAAAACATTCTTTTAACTAGACTCAAGCTTGCGTGTTCAGATCACATGGCTAACCATATTCTTATTTAACTAAGAATTTGATGATGCAAGTGCAGGGGTAACAAAGACAAACCACCTTCATATTGTTAGCCAGACTAGAGAGAAGAGAGAGAGAGAGAGAGAGAGAGAGAGAGAGAGAGAGAGAGAGAGAGAGAGAGAGAGAGATTATAAAAAGGATGGACAAAGAAAATTCGTGCGAAACCAACATGAACCAAACAATATAGAAAACAAAGAAGACAGGATGAGTGATAAAATTGGGGAAAATGTGCTTTTGTTGTGTTTATTATTTCCTTTCATTAATAAGGCTTCAATTATTCTTCTTTCAGTGGCGAGTCCTGGTGGAACAATGTCCTAACGATAAGAACTGTCAAGTAATGGACGAGGAATTCTGTGCTGACATCTCGGTTCGTGAAATCAAGTAAGTATTGAAATGTACCCTATCATTTCCTCTGTGTGTGTGTGTATATATATATATATATATATATATATATATATATATATATATATATATATATATATACATATATATATATATATATATATATATATATATACATATATATATATATATATATATAAAGGTTTTGGCCACGAAGGAAAAAATGAAAAAGCGAGATAGCCGAGTACTTTCGGTCTTGTTTCGACCTTTTACTAAGGCAAACTGATCTTACAGAGGAAAAACATAGTCAAGGTAGGCTTAATATCCAAACTGACACTACACGATTAGCAATAAGGTCGATTTCACTCTACAGAAACGAAGAACGCCTGAGGGTAGCCACACCTTGGAGGATACACACGCGGTAAACAGGTTATTCTTCTAGAAAACAACTTATTATCATGAAATTTACACAAATTTTCCCAAAAAATTATTGTTAATGAAAAGACGAAAGAAAATATATATATATATATACTATATAGATATATATATATATATATATATATATATATATATATCAAGCAAGAGAAAGGAGAGAGAATATCGAACCAGAGAGAGAGAGAGAGAGAGAGAGAGAGAGAGAGAGAGAGAGAGAGAGAGAAATAATAACTATATACATGTGGGACTAATTTATTAGTAGTTCATTTATTTTAAGGTCCTTCATAAACATCTTACAAATATATGGGTCCAAATAATACATTCCCAGACTAAGATTTAGGTTGTTTTTATTAGTAATTTGTATAATTGCCGATTCCAGTAAATTTCTTGAAACATAATCATTAGATCTAGCAATTACAGAGGTATCACCCCAATTAATACAATGAGATTTTTCACTCAGATGGATAAACAGTGCATTTGAAGTCTGGGCTGTTCTAACTGAATACATATGCTGCTTAATACGTACACATAAATTTTTACTTGACTGACCAACGTAAAACGATGGGCAATCCTTACAAGGAATTTTGTAAATGATGTTATTTGTTACGGTACTATTCTTAATTAGCATATCTTTAATGGTGTTGTTACAAGAGAACACTACATTAACATTAAACGATTTAAATATTGATTTTATGGTTTCAAATCACGAAAGTAAGGTAAGCTAAGTACATTTTTAGGCATTTATTTTTCATTAATAGCAACACTATAAAACTTTTTGTGAGCTTTTTGATAACATAAATCAATTAAATGAGGTGGATAGCAGAGATCGTTTCCTATCTTTTTTATGTATTATATTTCTTGGTCAAGATATTGTGGATTCGTGATACGCAAAGCTCGTAGGAATATAGAAGAAAAAATTGAAATTTTAATATTAAGATGGTGGCCAGAATAAAAATGTACATATGTTAAATTATTTGTGGGTTTTCTATAAATACTGAATTTGCATTAGAAAGATTCTCTATGTATTAATATATCTAGGAAAGGGATGACATTGTTATTTTCGATTTCAACAGTGAATTTTATGGATGGCACTAAATTATTCAATTTAGACAGTAAATCATTTACATCGATACCAACAGGTAAGACTACTAAGATATCATCGACATATCAGTACCATTTTAAGGGGACAAGTGTGATATTCGGGAGGTGTCTCTCAAAAAATTCTATATATAAGTTTGAAAGGAGAGGTGATAAAGGGTTACCCATGGCCATACCAAATATTTGTTGGTAATATTCTCCATTAAAAATAAATCTGCAATCACAAATACATAAGTTAATCAAGGAAATTATGTGACTAACGGAAACATAGCATAATTTATGCCAGTACAAGTTCATTACTTAAATATTTTAGCTAGAGTCGAATAGGGACTTTTGTAAACAAGGAACATACATCAAAACTGACAAAGATATCGCTAGGGTTTAGTACAATGTTATTCAATTTTTCCACAAGATCAAGAGAATTCCGGATGTGTGAATTAGATACAGTTCCTAGTAGCGGGGATGACAATTTAGTAAGATATTTAGATAGTTTATAAGCAATTGATCCTACAGTACTAATAATTGGGCGCATAGGTTTGTCTTCCTTATGAGTTTTGACTAGGCCATATACCTAAATAAGGTAATGAGGGACACTTTACAGTTAACTTACACAAAAGTTCTTTTTTATCTTTAAGAGTTTGTTTGATATTGATATTCAAGTTTTTTATCACTTGGTCCAACGAATTTTTTGCGAGTTTTTTGTAAGTTATTTCATCTTCTAGTAAAGTATGCATGCGTGATATGTAGTCAGTTTTGTCCAGAACCACTAAACTATTGGATTTATCAGCCTTGGTAATGTGTAAGCTATTATCATTCTTCAACTCTTTTAAACTTTTTCTGTAGCGAGCGAGGAAGTTATTTTCATGATAGGCATGCGTTGAGCACGATATGTCCATACCTTTGATAATGTCTAAATGATTTTTGCTGGTAGGTTCACAGTATTTTTCAAACTTATATAGAGATGTCGCAATTGATAAGCTGAGGGTTTGTTACAAATGAAGAAAGACAACCCAAAGCCTAATGCACGCACTGCATTATCACTTATTTGTTTGCTTGATAAATTCACCACACAATCACTTCTAGCATTATTAGTCCAATCACTGTCGTTGATAAGGTTGTTTAATTTTCTGTCCAGTTTTCTAATCAAAGTGTCTGTAGTTCTATGAAGTTTTCCATATATTTCTTGCCTTAATGCGTTTCCAATCAGCGGGAATCGAGTAGTTGAAGTTACGTCGGGCTTTTTCCAGTTCTTTAAATTTCTCCTTTTCCTCCATATTCGCGGCAGCAATGTGACGTTTTAATATCATTGAAGAAAATTCGTTAAAAGGATGTTGATCGTATCTTCTTATGCGGTATGGTAGCAATGATTTGGGTAACACTTGTTCCGCCAGGAATATTTTCAGGAGTTTCAGGTGAATTCTGTTAGAGTGCGCCGCCAGTAAGGACTTGGAGAATGAGGTGACGAGGCAGCTCAGCAGTGGGTATCTCGCTTTTTTTCCTTCGTGGCAAAAACCTTTATTTATACATAGCATCACGTTTTATATACTTCGTGATCAAGTTATTCATATATATATATATATATATATATATATATATATATTATATATATATATATATATATATATATATTCATTTATATAAAAATATATACTATATATAGTATATATATTATATATTTATTATATGTAAGAAAAATAATACTTCTTTGCATGTACATTTATAAAAACAGTACTATAACTTGAGTGTCAGTGTCTGTGAGTGTAAGATTGTATGCACGTTTCTGCCCAGTACTAACATGTTACATTTAGGAATGTAGAGTCATGGACAATTATATGGAGGTGCGTGTAGTTACGTATCGTAAGCAAAAATATTCCCCAGGTTTATTAAGGCATTTTCATTGATCATTAAGGAAGCCCTTTTACGGTGCCTTGGAGATAAGGTTCACTAACAATACCCTGGGCACTCCTGCGAAATACCAGGGGGTGAAATATGACTGGAATGACTTTGAAGAAAAAAAACTACAAGTGCTTATATAGAGAGCGCTTTATATGCAAAACAGAATGTTCCTTCATTGCATTTTATGAGAAGCAGGTCTCCATATTTTCTCCATAAGTAGCAGTCTTTGAACTTGGGTGTGGATTTCAGTTAAACGGAAGGTCACCACAAAGTTCTTTTGTTTTTCATGAAATTGTTTCTTTCCGTCACGCGCGGGGTTTAGTGTTTGTATGGATATTTAGTCGTCTCAGTATTTTACATTACTTTTTCTTGAATAGTTAACCAAGATGTCCAACGAATTAAAATTGCTTCTTATAATATAATCAAATCTGTTATTTTGCATTATCTTTTATTTTCATAACTTTTAAGGGAAAGACTTTCTAAATTAACTTTTTCTTCCCTTTCCACTTAGCGACCTAAAATAGTAACCCCGCCCCCCCTCACCCCCGCACAAAAAAAAAATCAAATTACCTCTTAGATTTTGTTTCATGTCCCTTTCAGGACTGCTGACAAGAGAATCTTCCGCCTGATCTTCAGATTATTCAAGGGAGCCTTTTCATCAAAAAGGGGCTCTGCAAGGAAAGAGTAACGCGATCAAACAAACCGGTAGGACTTTTCGACATCAATACTTGGGGTATTATTTTTTAATACGAAGAAACGAAGAGAACGATTTTCAGCTTATCACACTTCATAATATTGCGAGGGCAGGGAGAAAGGAAAGATTTCCTGAGCTTGAAGCAATACATAACGCAAGGGCGATCACACTGACAGAAAATCAATTTCAACAACACTAATGATAATTCTGACTTTTAGAACACTGAACTTCACTTTAAACGGTAAAAAAAAAATAAAATAAATAAAAAATAACCGTCGATGACAAACTTAGATTAAATGACTTCATGTAAGATTCCACAAAAAATCTTTTATGGAGAAACTTAGAGAAAATGTCTTTAACTAAGATTTAACCAGTCTTTTAATGAAATTCTACTGCCTATTCTCAACGTTTCTTGAGGAGCAGTAACCGAATTTGAGTTATATTGGGCTTGGAATCTAAAACATGTTGGACAAACGACTGAAAAGAAGTGAAAACTAATGCATGATTTTAAGTTATTACACTGGATGAGAAACTATAATGCTAGATAGAGAATGAGGTACGTGGATTGCAAATAGTAGGCATTCAAAAAGACAGAATATTTTATAGGTAAGAGTGAGGTCTTCCTCAATTTTTGTGATGGACGACGAGTTCTAGGGAGAATCAACCAACAGAATTATAGGTGTATGGCGAGTTTGTGAAAGATAGCTGTGCATGAATTTGCAACAGGATATCGACTTTGCTCAATCAGAGAATTGAAAAACAATTGCATTTTTCTCTATCTATCTATATATCTTAAGGGTAACTTACATTCAAAAGGAATTGTTGATGGTGAAATACTGATTTTTAATGCATCATTCGCATACATTCATGAATTCCTACTTCACATACTAATAACTATTAATTTTTGTTTTTCAGGGCCCGGAACAAAAGGATTTTTGGTATATTGTTCAGTGTGCTGTCAGCCTTTATGTAACAAACTTGTTCAAAATGACAAAAAGCCACCACGGAGCCTCTCATTAAGAAGATAATGAGCCAAAAAAGACTGAAGAACATGAAATTATATTTTTCTTTTTATTGTTTCTAAGCTGAAACTTTGGTCTTTCTACATATTTTCAATGTTTAAAAAAAAACATTTGAAGTACGCCCATCCATTTAAGTGTGGTAAGAGGAGTATTTATTATTAGTTTATTATTATTATTATTATTATTAAAAAAAAAATTTTTATTTTTTACGCAGACAAGAACAAAAATACTGACCGAAGAGGTGAACAGCTTCGTCTTTTGACTTCTCTTGGCACGTAAAATTGCTGTAGGAACAATATGTTTATGTAGCCATGGTTAATGTGAACAAACTGATTAGTATCACGAGTATCAATGCACTGCCAGGTTGGTGATAATTTGTTAAGCTAACTGAAATTTACCTGTATTTGCATATTCTATTGTAACTCTCATTTTCCTGAGTGTTTATGCATTACCTATGGTCAGTCATATAATGATATAATACATAATATCCTCTAGATTCTGCTTTACTTTTGCAAGGTCAGCAGCCATGGAACAATGAGACAATAACCACTGTTGTTAAGACAATTAAATGATTACTGCATTGTTGTTATTTTAATAATCAACATTTAAAAAATAACTTGTGAAAGATTTTTTACTATCATTTACCACTGTTAAAGTCGATTTTTGGCATTCCAAGTTTGTGAAAATAATTTCTTTGTGTAAATTAATCTGATTCTTCCTGTGGCGAAAAAGATGGACTTATAGTGGACTGTATTATATGCTTAACGTTGTTACTTGGTCAAAAACCGCAAAAAGCCTTACGTAACAACTCCACAAAACTCCCTTTGCGGTTTCTAAATTACGGGAAGATATCTCTCAACCCAATTCGTTATTAACGAGGATAACACACCAATATCGTTAATGAATAGTAGCACAATTAAGTACTTTCACTTACTGAGCAGTCCTTGTAGACATGAACTCAGATCATAAATCGCTACACGAGATACAACGAGAGGCACGCTCTCTCTCTCTCTCTCTCTCTCTCTCTCTCTCTCTCTCTCTCTCTCTCTCTCTCTAAATGTTGCGAGTACTCACAGGTTGATTTTCAGACCTTAGAGGACCGCTGTGTTATCTCGTTTCTAAGTTATTTGCATAACCTTAAAGTATGAACACAATAAAGGTTTATCAGATCAATTCATATTCACCATCCACAAAACTGAAACATAAGAAAAATGAAATAAAATCAAAGGATATTGAAACGCATTTGATAAATGTAAAGTTAAAATTAATTTAATAACTAAAAGGTAAACATATCAAAGAGTAATAACATATAAGTGACAATAAAATTATTCACTCAAGGGGAATTGTAAATCAATGGCACTCAAATGAAACAAATTACGACAAAATTCAAAGAATCAGGGCAATCGCCCTTTCTAAATCCACACACACATCACTACACAACACTAGAAAACAGGTCACCTCAAAAGTTGAGCCAAGAAGCTGTTCGTTCCGTCCTGCATTCGGGTTTTGTTGGTGAAAAGAGACAAGTTATACAATTACCACGAATGCAGAACTGACGTACAAGGTTTTCATGAACATAAAAAACTCTACAATAATTATCAAGTTCGTTGTCAAAAATAAATTCCAAATATAATAGTGTGCAACTTCAACATATTTATTAAATGTAGTGAATTAATTGGTGGTGTGTGTCAATACAATTTTGGGCGATATCATGCCCATACAGTGTACTACGCACATACGCATACACACCCCTAGAGGGGCACGCAAAGGAGCGTTCAGAGGGGCGAACTACTACCCTTCGTCCCTTCCTTTCCCCTCCCGATCTTTTGACCTCTCCTAATGGTTTCTCTGGCGAGAGGCACAAACAAGACCCAATAACACCAACTCTCACCATACGTAATATGCGAAATACATTCACCAAGAACAATTTCATATATATAAAGACAAATGAATTATCATAACTAAAACAGTAATTATACTTCGTTACTAAAACGTCTACTGACGTTTATGTCAAAAGACTTCGTCTTTGTGTATAACCATCTTTTCGGTGCTAAGCGCACCACAGATACTACGTACTAGAACATAGCAAAATCAGATAAAATAATGTTAAGAGTGTCATTCTCGAATAGATGTGGTTCTTTCACCCTTATTATGTCATGCAATGTAGACGTACATATCTTTGCAAAATATATGGGCATGCGAATGCATTTGGTTTTCACATGAATACAAATACAGTAACATAGTTCCTGTCTGTCGATTACCTGACAGACGGCAATATGCAGTGAAAATCAATCAATAATTTCTTATGAGACAGACACTAATAACTATAATAAAAGACAAATAGCATGGAAACAATCGAATACACAAAAACATTAGAAAATAAAATCGTTGTGAGAGGAATTCCTCACACTTCCATTACTTTCTGTGGATTTACTTGCACCCATTAATCTCTTTGTGGATTACCTGGTCACTTTGGAGGCGGAGATTTTAATCGTTAGTGTTGAAAACTTTGTCAAGAATATTGAATCGTGAAGAATATTTAAGCCACTTTTCCCTCATTTTTCGTTTCTTTAGAATAACGCCAGAATTCATATAAATGGAATATAAAATTTCGGACAAGCCAAACACTGGGTCCTATGAGGTTATTCGGGGCTGAAAGGGAAATTGAGGGTAAAAAGGTTTTAAAAGCTTTAAAAGGAGGAAAGCGTCGCATTTGCACAATGAAACCATTGTTAGGAGAGGATGGAAAGGAATTTGGAAGAAAGGAATGAAAGAGGTGGCAGCTAGGGGCAGAAGGGACGCTGCAAGCAACCTAAATAGGAACCTACAGTGCACCGCATGAAATGCACTGACGGCTTTATTCCCGTACGGTGATTATGACTATAACCAATCCGGTAAGAAAAAGATACAGAAAGGGGTGGGGGAGGTCTACGTATGTCTTTCATTTCTGATACTTGATAATTTCATTCATCATATGTTTATCCTGCAAAAGCGATTTTAATCGTTTTCTTCAAGGAATACTATATAGAAAACGTACTTACAGTTTTGGGGGGACTTTTATATTATATTTGCAGTCTATGCCTTGTATAGTTACCTTACCGTGCGCATGACACTTCTAGTTGATAAAATGTCACATTTCGTCTTGAATTAAGTCCCATAAATAACTTTTACTTCTTTTAATTACCTAGCTAAAATTCCACAGGTCTGGGATAAAGAAGTTGGCTACTTTCTAGGGCGAAACAATCTAGAAATTAGTAGTATTCAGCAAAGCTTTCCCGTTTCAGTATTTGGAATTATAAAGCTATTTAAGAGGTAGGTCTTATTTCACAGAAATATAAAAATAAACTCAAGAACGGAAATATAAAAACAAAAATTCATCAGGCTTCTAGCAGCCTAAACTCAGGAACAGTTGAGAATCAAAATGTCTAGTTTACCTTAGCATTTTCTTTAATGTTTAGTTTTAAAGAAAACGATTCAAAGCACACATACTAAACTATATAATTATTTCGCGCGACACCAACTAAAGTATACTATTATTCTTTTATATTATTTGACTGCATTTGGAGGGTATTTTAAGTCGATGACAGAATATATCCAATATTCCTCCATCAAAATTAACGACCTAACGTTAAACAGATTAGATGTCTACTTAGTTGTTAACTATCTTGTGACCAATGTATAAAGTTTATGAATTCGTATTCAGCCTAGGCCTTTATCAATGTGTTTCTCACTTGTTTCTTTCATCCTCGGCATCCCATCCCCTCATTTCTATCGTCTGTGGATACACCCTCCTCATACGTAGCATTAGTCTTCCAAACGCACCCAAGCCATTAATTTACTTCTTCAGAATCTACTTTATTTTCCTTAAAACTGTTGCAAAATTTTTCTCTGTTAACAAATACGGCCCTAGATACCGGAATTGTTCTAAACATTACAAACAGAAAAATATCTACATCCATATAAGCCCGTTTGTGAATAACTACTGCGGCTTTGACTTTCAAGCATGCGACCTTAACACGTCTGCCTTAGAAAGTTCCAAAGATTTTCGAGACGACTGTATCGTATTCCAGCACCGAGTAACATATAATGAAGGGTTCTGGACTGACTGAAAACGGGGAAACATGACAGAAAACAAGAATAAAAGTCAGTTATACTACGATGGAGTCAGCAATAATAATAATAATAATAATAATAATAATAATAATAATAATAAGAAGAAGAAGAAGAAGAAGAAGAAGAAGAAGAAGAAGAAGAAGAAGAAGAAAAGAGGCAACAGAATTAACCCCCTGATGTTCATTGACGACATCAAGCTGTATGGTAAGAGCATCAAGGAAATAGATACCCTAATCCAGACTGTAAGGATTGTATCTGGGGACATCAGGATGGAGTTTGGAATAGAAAAATGCGCCTTAGTCAACATACAAAAGGGCAAAGTAACAAGAACTGAAGGTATAAAGCTACCAGATGGGAGCAACATCAAACACATATATGAGACTGGATACAAATACCTGGGAATAATGGATGGAGGGGATATAAAACACCAAGAGATGAAGGACACGATCAGGAAAGAATATATGCAGAGACTCAAGGCGATACTCAAGTCAAAACTCAACGCCGGAGATATGATAAAAGCCATAAACACATGGGCAGTGCCAGTAATCAGATACAGCGCAGGAATAGTCGAATGGACGAAGGCAGAACTCCGCATCATAGATCAGAAAACCAGGAAACATATGACAATACACAAAGCACTACACCCAAGAGCAAATACGGACAGACTATACATAACACGAAAGGAAGGAGGGAGAGGACTACTAAGCATAGAGGACTGCGTCAACATCGAAAACAGAGCACTGGGGTAATATCTGAAAACCAGTGAAGACGAGTGGCTAAAGAGTGCATGGCAAGGACTAATAAAAGTAGACGAAGACCCAGAAATATACAGAGACAGGAGAATGACAAACAGAACAGAGGACTGGCACAACAAACCAATGCACGGATAATACATGAGACAGACTAAAGAACTAGCCAGAGATGACACGTGGCAATGGCTACAGAGGGGAGAGCTCAAGAAGGAAACTGAAGGAATGATAACAGCGGCACAAGATCAGGCCCTAAGAACCAGATATGTTCAAAGAACGATAGACGGAAATGACATCTCTCCCATATGTAGGAAGTGCAATGCGAAAAATGAAACCATAAACCACATAGCAAGCGAATGTCCGGCACTTGCACAGAACCAGTACAAAAAGAGGCATGATTCAGTGGCAAAAGCCCTCCACTGGAGCCTGTGCAAGAAACACCAGCTACCTTGCAGTAATAAGTGGTACGAACACCAACCTGAAGGAGTGATAGAAAACGATCAGGCAAAGATCCTCTGGGACTATGGTATCAGGACGGATAGGGTGATACGTGCAAATAGACCAGACGTGACGTTGATTGACAAAATCAAGAAGAAAGTATCACTCATTGATGTCGCAATACCATGGGACACTAGAGTTGAAGAGAAAGAGAGAGAAAAAATGGACAAGTATCAAGATCTGAAAATAGAAATAAGAAGGATATGGGATATCCCAGTGGAAATTGTACCCATAATCATAGGAACACTAGGCACAATCCCAAGATCCCTGAAAAGGAATCTAGAAAAACTAGAGGCTGAAGTAGCTCCAGGACTCATGCAGAAGAGTGTGATCCTAGAAACGGCACACATAGTAGGAAAAGGAGGCAGGATGCAACCCGGAACCCCACACTATAAATACCACCCAGTCGAATTGGAAGACTGATAGAGCAAAAAAAAGAAAAAAAATAATAAAAAAAAAAAAAACAATAGCACTCCGTTGTAAAGAGATGCAGTTTTTATGCCGTTACGGACGCAATAATCGGTTTATAAACCATTACTATATGTTACCTAGGACAGCATTCATCGTGATAAGAAATACAGAAATCCGATTTAAAGCTAATAATGACTGGTACGTCTTAAGCTATAATAATAATAATAATAATAATAATAATAATAATAATAATAATAATAATAATAATAATAATAATAATAATAATAATAATAAACTTACAATTCAAGCAATTCTATTGCTTTACCTATATTGCGAATTGCTGAAATTGCTAATTGCCAGAAAATATACATTCTTTTCTCATCTGCTGAAAAAAGAAATGATTACGTTTACTTTGATCATTAACTGTGTTTAGGAATTTATTGGCTACCTGCAATGTGCAATTACTGTTATTAGTAGTTGATGACAACCTCCTAACACCAAGATCAAATATATTTCTTTAAGCTGGTAGTTCCGTTATCACTAATATATCAGTAGTTAACTAAATATTCTATTACAGAACCTCTTCATGTCACATAAATAAATTTCCATTAATAAGAAGAAAAAAAAAGTGTATAACCCAAGATGGTCAACAATACTTAATGAAAATCCAAGTTCGTAAAACTATGTTAATTATTATTTCAAATCTGCCTGTCAATTATGACAGAATTAATATAAATTCGCCTTTAGATTACATAAACTCCCGCAAAAAATTCTTGAATCTAATTCTCTCATACTTATCAATCTTAACAGTTTTCTATATCTATTTTCAACTAGAATTCTTTGGGTGGATAATTATTCTATTTTTACGTATAAAATATCTTCCACATCCTAGGCTGACATCTCTGTCTGTCTATCTGTCTTTTGAGCCTTCCTATGACTCATGCATGTCTATCTTTTTAGCATTCTAAATGAGAAAACGAAATTACCCGGTTATCATTATTATTTACAAATAGGTTTGCGTTCGCCCCTTATTCAAGAGGTATTGGTGGACGGTTCTCATTTTGGAAATGATCGCGCGTTCCCCTCAATTTCCGTTTTCCCGAATTAGTTTCCCAATCCCCTTCCGATCCGGGGCTTAGTTCTCTAAACCTGGAGGAAGTCAATTCTCGGCTTCAATAATCCTTATTTCCGTTGCGTCGAGACGAGAAGGCCTAGAAGTGAAGAGGGCGGAGTTAATGACTATCCTTCGTGTTAAACAAGAAATGAAAATCGAGTTTTGTCCTACAAAATGAATCTTGGTTCCTTCTCAGAAAGAGGGTTATGAAAGAAAAGATATCTTGAATGTTAACAGACATCAAGGAAAATGAATTAACCGTAAAGGCTAGGTAAGTTATTCTAAAGGTAGGTACCTGACATTTGCTGCAATAGAGAATAGCCCAGGCCTGTCATGATTTTTTAAAAGAATATTATCATTCACAAACATTCTTTCTATGATTATGGCAGCAGTGGTCATAACAGCATAATAAGAAAATGCTTTCAGTTGTTTGGTGGAGCAGTGATTTGAATATTACTAACAACGTCATTAAGACATAAACGGGAATCATTTCACTCCCAGAAAAAATGAATAAACAGCTTAATGCAAATAAAAACAAATAAACAAAGAAATACATACGAAATTCATCCTAAGGAACTATAAAAAAATTCATATATAGGTCGGATTCAGGTCACTAGTATAAAAAAAACTGAAAATTCTTTGTCTTTTATCGAGCTACAAAGGGAAAAAAAAGTCGTTCGTATTTATTGCTTAAAATCATACGCTTCCAAAACTATTATTTGCACCATGCCTGAACAATGAAAAACGAGTGTGAATATAGGAGAAGTTCCTTACAAAAAATAAATTATTTACGTAGTGATTTCCCTTTTCTTGTCTTTTATAAAGGTTTTGATAGCGAAGTTGCTAATGACCTCATCACTATTTGCTTCTGTATCTTTATTTTCTTCATTTATCTTCTTAGCTTCTCTTTCATAATGCCTTGCCTTCATGCAAGTATATTTAAAATTGATATTTCAGTTGATATCCTCGTCTCTGTTTCACGTTACACTTCGTATAATCACCAAACGGTTATGGGGATTGATACTGGTGGAAAAATTGTAGTCCAGAATTCGCTTACAGTTAAGATATCCCCAAATACGTAAACTAATATAAAGAGACACCCATTTATATAGAAAACAGATTACGGAAGGCATCATGGAAATATGAATGAGCCAATTCCTCCGAAAGATTCTCTTTCCTCGAAGAACTCAGCTTCGGTATATTAGATAAACTCTTTACATAATTTAATGCCAAGGTTCAATTAGATCGAATAAAAAGTCTTCGGTTTATTAGCTAAACTTATTACACAATGGAAAGCAATGTTTCATTTATTTCGAATAAAAAGAAAGCACTAAGAATAATGCAAGGGAGATATTATCTCATTTTAATAGTGGGATGTGATTAAAATCCACTCGATAACTAAAGGGTCTTCACGGAAATCACACCTCAATCCGAATGGCTCGTATTATCTAAATAGGATTTCTTGTAATTTCATGATTGATTTCCATGTAACTACACCATTCAAGTTCAAATTCCAATAATGTTAACGCCCACGATATGCAATACAGGCCTCTGCGTTGCATAAAGATTAATTTGATAGGCGTGATAAATTTTTATTGTTCTGTTATGTTAATTTATACTTCCAATCTCACGTAGACTCGGGTATTTCATCTGCGATTCATTTTACAGTTAATGTTTTCGAAACGATATCTCCATATTAATGATTACCCCATAGGGGAGTAGTGCCGTCAGTGCATCTCACGCGGTGCACTGTTGGCATTACTAAAGGTGTCTCCAGCGTCCATTTGACCCTAGTTGCAGCCACCTTTTAGACTTATATTGTATCTCCACTCTCGTTTACTCTCTTAAATCTTGCTTTCCAGCCTCTCTAACTATTACTCCTTAGTGCAATTACAACTCCCTATTTTAACTGCTTAAAGCACTGAATGGCAGAACGACCTAGCGGTTGGCTTGACAGCCTAAATCTCATAAACTAAATCAGATTAATGAAGAATTAATGGCCATGATTTTTCCCTAATTCTAAGTAAATCCCATCTATAACTTTTCGATAGAAGAGCCTACAGACAAACAGAAATATATGATAACAGTACTCTATGACACCCTGTTCTGTCCGTAACAGGAGTTACACTTCCAAAAGAATACTCAGGAAAAATGACAAGGAAAAGTGTGAATTAGGTATTGATTTATAGCTAGATTGAGGAGCAAGTTGACGGATGCCATGGGTAGAAGGGGAGTAGCTGGATGTATGAAAGATCAATACCTAATTGAAGCAATATTTGCAATATAAAAAATGTTTAGATGCAGAGGAAGGGATAAAAATATGGCAACATAAGAATAAGGGACACCATACAAGATGATGTTTCTTTTGACGCTGAAAGTGAACGTAAAATATGACTGGTATTTCTTGCAGATTTCATTTTCTCCATTTGAAATTCCTCCTAGACAAAAAATACTAGAATCAGACAAGCAACGAATCGAAAACCGAAACGAATAGGCTCCGTTCAGGAAAAAAAAAAGAAAAAAAAAATTTCTTTTATATCTCCCTCTGGTTATATAAGCCCCATTTTGGGCAGAAACGCAGGAGCACTTAGACCAAATTGGTTTCCTCAAAAGCAGATTACACGCGCGTTTTGAGCAAAAGGGCAGACTTTTATTCCATTTTGTCATTACATTGTCCTCCCTTCCCCCCCCCATCCCCACCCCCCCCCCATTCCCCCTTCTATCCTTCACCCTAGGTAAGGAGATACCAGAGGTGAGAGACCACTCACGCCAGTGGATAAAGAAAAGCAATATCTATCACGTTGATATGAAGAACGGAGATGATATTTCTCTTCAGGGAATGGCTGACATATAGAGCCACCAATGTTACGTTTTTGTTATGTGCACACACATATATTTGCATACATGCATATATTACATTTATTTTCACTCGTGGAATCAGAATTGCCACTTCAAACGAGCAATGTACGGAGATTTATGTATACATAATACATACATACATACATACATACATACATACATACATACACACACACACACACACACACATATATATATATATATATATGTATACTTTATATATACACATATATATATGAATTTTTTTTATCACACCGCGATTTATATGCATCCACTAAACTACAAATGTCATTTAAAATCGACTTCGCGCTACTTCGGGAATATCCCCGAAGAGAATTTTTTTAAAGTGATAAATGGAATGGTACTCGAACACACGATACAGTACCTGTCGTGAGTTCGAGACACTTCAGGTCCATTCCATTTATTACTTAAATAAGTCCCCCTTCAGAGATCTTCGCGAAGTAGCGCGAAATCGATATTAAACATTTGTAGCTTAATGAATGTATTTACACACATAAATAAACTTTCGTTCATTGCTCGTGTGAGAAGGAAATTCTGAATCCACGAGTGAAAATACACTTAATATATGGCTTGCATCCTGCGAAAGTTCCACCGAGCGGAGATTTTCACTCTTCTTCTTACATTTTTCTCCGTCATGGCAACATCTATTTACGGATCGCTGAGTAAAGAAGATAGATTGATTACGAATTCAGTCGACGCGGCATTCGACTGCAAGGATCATTGACGCACGCAATGAGAAGAAGGAAATCCTATTTAGAGGAGAGTTCTTCATGATCCCTTAAAAAAAATAAAAAATAAAAAATAAAAACATCGGGATACAATAAGGGATATTAATGGTCCGTTGCAGAAGCGCAAATGTCAAAAATATCGGTGGGATTCCATCACCTATTTTTCCTCTGTAAAGGAATCAAGATATAAGGGAAGAGATAATTTGAAATATATTTCAAGACATTTTCACATTTGATGAAAGATTTGGAAACTCGGCAAAATATGAAGTAGAATTTAAAAAGAAATAAAAAAAATAAAAAAAATAAAAATTAAATTTGTGATTGTCCTGAATGAAATAATAGAATGAAAATGTACGACAACTTATATTAATATTTCATTTTTACAGTATAAACTAAAAAAAAAAAGGAAAAATAAGACAATTTCTCCTCTTCTTCACGTAGTGCATGATATATATATCTATCTAATTCCTGCATTCCAAATGTACGAAATAGGTTATGAAATTATAAAAACCTCTTATTATTCCATCCCTTGTCGCTCTGTCGTTGATAAAGAACGGAGAATGGAGGAAGAAAATAATAAAAGAAAAAATATGACGATTTGCAAGACTGTTTTCATATCCATCACACATACCACCGTCCTTCTTGCTTGGCTATTTTTCAGGCAAGTACGGAAAGTAATAAAATTAAGACTTCCCCTTCTGTCTCAACTGCACTGAATGAGATTAAGATGAGAGAATAAGATCACTGAATGAGATAAAGATGAAAGAATAAGACCATTTCGAAGACTTATTGCATTTTCTTACGCGGACACGTTCTCGCCCACCGATGCCCCCCCCCGCCGCAAAAAAAAAAAAAAAAAAAAAAAAAAAAAAAAAAAAAAAAAAAAGGAGGTCGTGAGAAATGACGCCCGTCTGATGACGAAAATAATCAAATGATCGAGACGTGTAATTGTCAATTAGGTTCGTTGTCACGTTTCATAACCTGAGATGTATTGCCTCTGTTGCAGCTCTGACATCTATATTGATTCCTTACTTGGGCAGAGAGTTTTCTGTGAAGAGAGAGAGAGAGAGAGAGCGAGAGAGAGAGAGAAGAGAGAGAGAGAGAGAGAGAGAGGTTGTGTGATACCGCGCGTTAATCGGACCATTTAAAATTTTCTTTAGATATAATAAAGCAGTGATCAATTTAATACTGCTCTTTACAGAAATTTGTGTGTTTTGTGTGTGTGTGTGTGTGTGTGTGTGTGTGTGAGAGAGAGAGAGAGAGAGAGAGAGAGAGAGAGAGAGAGAGAGAGAGAGAGAGAGAGACGGACAATATTTCTTGTTACACAGATGAACGATTGGTTTTCTACTTTTTCACAAATGAAAAGGAAATGGAGTAATGAAAATCTAATTCTCGAAATAATATGATTTAAAAAAAAATTAACTATAAAATCATCTCACGTTATTTTTCCCCCTCTCTAACTTTCATTATCTCAATAATACAAATACAAATATACATTAACTTATCAATATCGTCGTGACGTTTCTCTCTCTCTCTCTCTCTCTCATCTCGTCCTCGCTTCTTCGATCTCTCGTCTCTCTCTCTCTCTCTCTCTCTCTCTCTCGTTAGTATCACAAAAAGTAAAAATGCACCCAGCAACGTAAGACTGCAAGAAATATGAATTAAATTACCCAGTCGTAAAGTTCTCTTTCTCTACCAAATCAGTATCACAAAAAGTCAAAATGTACTAATTAACGTGAACTGAATATTCCAGTCGTAAAACCTCTTTCTCTCTCTCTCTCTCTCTCTCTCATCTAACAAATTTGTATCTCAGGAAGTAAAAGCATGCCAATTAATGTAAGAATGTTGCGAGGAATATAAATTAAGTATTCAAGCGGCAAGCTCATTCTGTGTGTGTGTGTGTGTATGAGCTGCGGAAACGAGGCAGCGTCGTTTCCTCGGGCAACGATGATAAAAGGGGTCATAAATATAGCAATAACAAGCGTAAGAGTCTCGCCTTAACGAGGGAACTAATGCCAAGATGCTCTCCATAAGAGGAATCCCTCTTCATTTCTCTTTCGCCCGTTTGGCTCGTTAGATTCTTGGAATTGATTTCATATAGTATTTTCATTTAATAGCGGAGGCCGAAGGGACGGGCGACCTGTGGTCGTTTTGCACCCAGGGAAAGAAAGAGACAAGAAAAAGGGAAGGCGCAAAGATCTCAAAGTGGAACGTTGAAAACGGGTTTGTCGAATTGGGTTGCAAATGGAACTGTGATTATTCTAACTGTCAAAAATGGAACTTACGCCCATGGAATTCTAAGAATGATCGCGCTAGGAATTGCCATAGCTGGTAAATTCAAAGTAGGAATAGTCGAAAATGAAAAAAGTGAAAATCGGAATTGTCAAATTAGAACTGTTAAAACGGCCTTAATTGAAACTGAAGTTGGCAAAACTAGAACTGTCGTTACTGGAATTGTCGAAATTGCAGACATGAGAATTGTCGATATCGTTCCCGTCGAAACTGGAACTTGAGAAATTAATTAACAAAATTGGATCTAGTGTAAATGGAATAATGAACTGTATACGTTGGAATTATCGGAATCCGAAATGTAAAATAAGAACTGTAGGCAATGGAACTGAAGAAATTGTTAAAACTGGACTTGTGGAATATGAAGCAGTTTTATTACTTTTAATAAAATTTCAAGCCATCATCAAAAACACAGAATACCTTTATAATTAAAAGGAAAAACGTTTGTTTCCATTTTTACCGCCTCTCTCTCTCTCTCTCTCTCTCTCTCTCTCTCTCTCTCTCTCTAAGATATACCATGTCAAGGTAATAAACGAACCAAATATTTACGTGAATTTTCAAACACTTACATGAATGAATTTATATATATATTATATATATATATATATATATATATATATATATATATATATATATATATATATTTATATATACAGAGAGAGAGAGAGAGAGAGAAGAGAGAGAGAGAGAGAGAGAGAGAGGAGAGAAGGACGAGAGAGAGAGAGAGAGAGAGAGAGAGAGAGAGAAGAGAGAGAGAGAATGTAATTAAACTAGACATGGAAGTTTGACTACGCTCGAGTGCTTAACTCTTCAGGGTTACCTGGGATCTGGAATTCAGCTAATTAAAGAAAATAAAAGTAATTTGATTATCCGTTATAACCACTTTTACTTTCACTCCCCTAAACATCCATCTTCCTACACCCACCCACATCGCCCAACAACACCAACCCCCCTCCCCTCACACAAAAAAGTACTTCTGCACCTGTTGAAATATGCACAGCATTTCAGGTGTATAAAACCTCTTTATGAACACTCACACAGCCGTATTATTGTTGGGTTGAAATTCAAGGCAGGAAAAACAAGAAACGAAAAAAGTTCGGGAACAAATACACACCTGGAATGACAAAAAGCGGTCTTTGGGTTGTTGGAGGTATATAATAGTTCTGTTCTCCTTTATTATCCAGAGCCAGGTTTTTCTCAAACGACCCCCTAGGGAGGCAGGTGTGACTCCTGGGGCTGCTGGACGGCCGCCCTGCTGACCATTCCGTTGGAGTTATACCGGGGGGAAAGAGAGGTCGTTTTCATACAATGGCCGTCCTTGCGAGTAGAGAGTAATTACAAGTCGGCTGCATGGAGTTCTCCGACTGCCTTAGATTCCATTATTTTCTCTTTTTGTTTTTATTTGTTTTGCCTGCTTATTTCCTTATTCTCTCCGTATGCTAAGTTTGAATTATTAATCTGTTGCTTTTGATAAGTATTAGCAAACTAATCATTGTTGTTCATTATACACCTTTCAATTATTCGTTTTCTTAGCAGATGGGGGCTCATGGCCTTAGAACCGCAATAACGATAATAACAAGCATTATCGTGTCTCACAAGTACAGAGTCATTACAGTACAAGAGACTGGACTCGTAAACCTCCTTCATATTCATCTATTTTCTTTTTTTTATTTCCTATTTTCTCCCGTTTCGCTTCTTTTTTTCCTACATCCCACAAAGCCAGAGGCTGCGTATCATCAGAGAGCAGTTATCCTCCATTCAAAAGACTTCCTATTACTTTCGGGGATTTCCACTTTCATTATTGTTTCGACAAAATGGAATTTGGATGATTAATGCCTGGATGCTATGGGGAGTTTTCCTTGTTAGTTTTAATGAATATCGCTGGAATGGCTTCTCAGTCTCTATTGAAGGAGGACTTGATTAACGAGGAGTCGAGGACTTAATTACCGTTGCATGTTATTCATTCAATGATGCACAACAGAGACGAATGCATAGAAACCGACACACGCAGACTGGTAAACAGAAAGACACAAATATATATATATATATATATATATATATATATATATATACTATATATGATATATATATATATATATATATATGATATAGTAGTATATATATATATATATAGATATATAATATAAATTATAGTATATATATATAATAATTTTATATATTCTATCTAATATATCTATACTATCTATTATCTATCATCTACTCTATCTATATATATATATATATATGTTATATATTATTATTATATATATAATAATATATATATATATATATATATATATATATATTATATATATATATATATATATAATATATATATATATATCATATATATATATATTCATTCCCTTCGGACTAAATTAGTTTTTCAGTCACATTTGCAAAGGTGGTAATCGCTAACTCTATGCATAAATATTATATATTTTCTGTTTGTGAGCAATTTGCAGTAAAGTTTTCAATTGTGGGGTAAATTATTTTAGCGATATAAAGCTGTCCAGGTGGTAGTTATTAAGCTGGCTTCTTGGAATTTCTATAAATATGTTGGTTAATCTAGGCTCTAGTTTGAAATTTATATAGTCAATTATGTTTCTCCTTACTTTCTTCTCTCTGCTATAACGGTTTCAGATCTGAGCACTTTAATATGAGGAATATTTTATTGCAAGTCAATGGTCCCTCAGGCATTTACTATTAGAATACACTTCCATAATAAAGGTCTAAGATCACTCGGATCGTGTGAACGTCTATGCTATTTACACTTCAGGTGAAAAAAGCAGAACATTCTAACAAAGGTGAGGCCATTCGTCATTTTTGTACTAAACCTCTTTTCTTGCAAGGTAAATCTCTTGAATGAAATTTGGCATAGAGAACTGACTAGTTTTCTGGTAACTTAACATTATACTAGTTTTCTAAAAACACCAAACTTTGCACAATACTATTTTTTGTATCTCAGCTATATATCAACTTCCGTACATTTCAAACTGTTCTTTAATCTTCGTCCAAGTTTGAACGAATTCTATATTTCAAGCAAATCAGAGATTTTCCACTAGTTCGCAGTCAAGGATAAAACAATATCTATAACTTTAAAGACAAAAAAAGAGAGAATAACATAAAATCATCACTGCTCGAAATAGACTGGAACCGACAAACTGCATTCTACCCATTCCTTGGTGACATTTTTACCGTTGTAATCAAGACGTACGACCAGTTTTGCATTTCTGCCCCTGTTTCTTATCTCCCTCAATCGTTACCTCGAATTTCAGACACAAATTCCTGATCCCAAAGTATTTAACGGGAAAGAGATGTAGAAAATACCCAGGGAACTAAGTTTTATTTTCATGCATAGCGAATGAGAATCGTTGCAGTAGTGTTCTATCATGAATGGGTTTGACAAGCAGCTCATGGTTCATCGCAGAACATAGAATGATTAATTCTGAAGGAAGTCGGGGTCGCTGATGGTGGAAGAATAATCATCTCTAAAGCACTTTCTGATCCTGCTCAGCATAGAGTGATTAACTCTGCGGCATTTTGTAATCTATGATGAGGACAGCATGACTAACTGTATAGCATTCCCTGATCTCTGCTCTGTAAAATTTTGTGATCTCTGATGAGGAGAGAATGATCATCTCTATAGCATTTTCTGATCCTACTATAGAGTGATTAACTCTGCAGCATTTTGTAATCTATGATGAGGATAGAATGATTAACTCTATAGCATTTTATGATCTCTGCTCTGTAGCATTTTGTGACCTCTGATGAGGAGAAAATGATCATCTCTATAGCATTTTCTGATCCTGCTCAGCATAGAGTGATTAACTCTGCAGCATTTTGTAATCTATGATGAGGATAGTATGATTAACTGTATAGCATTTCCTGATCTCTGCTCTGTAGCATTTTGTGACCTCTGATGAGGAGAGAATGGTCATCTCTATAGCATTTTCTGATCCTGCTCAGTATAGAGCGATTAACTCTGTAGCATTTTGTAATCTACGATCAGGATAGAATGATCAACTCTATAGCATTTTCTGCTCTGCTCTGCTCTGCTCTGCATAGAACGACTAACTCTAGCATATTGTGATTCTTGATGAGGACAGAATGATCAACTCTTTAGAATCTCCTAAGTCTGCTGAGTATAGAATGAGTTCTTCTAAAGCAAGCCGAAGAGCTACATTTTTTTTCTCTCAGAATTATGATGCGCCCATGATATTAACAGTAACAGCAATGGGAAAAACGACAAAAATAAAATCAACGTGATCCAGATACTGCGCCAAAGTCAGGAATCCTTATAATTCGAGATTCCTGGTCATTTCGTCAGGAATCTTCGTCAGGAGGGGAAATATACGTGTATTGGTCGTTCCTAAACCAAATCCCGTACACCGGGCATCCCGGGATGTTATCCGAGTCGCTGAAGAAGCGTCGAAGCGTTCTGAGTCTCGCATATCCAAGAGGATTCTCAGTGGGGCTTTCAGGCTATTTGAGAATATCGGCTGCAGTCATCACTGGACGATTGCCGATATGAAGATATTTCAGCAACGTCCGTCATTACGCAGTGGTTATTATTTCTTGCAGCTGCATGCTCATAGAAGAATAAATGCAATACGAACGCACCCACAAATTCACAAACAAGCGCACACGTGTATAGTATAATATATAAACTATATATATATATATATATATATATATAATATATATATATATATACTATATATATATATTATATATATACCTCCTATATATATATAGATATATATATATATATATATATATATACATATATATACATATGATACGTATATATGACATATACATATATATATATATATATATATATATATATATATATATATATAATATTCCAGTCAGCAAGATATATAGACTTCAGGAGGGTCCATGATACACATGTTTGTTTAAAAAGGCCATGTTTTAATTAACAGCAAAGAAACGTTTCGCACTACTCAGTGCAATCATCAGTCTGTCAAAAGTAAAAAGACACAATAAAATACATTATTAACATAAAAAGGAATTCACAAGGTAATTAAAATTTACAAGTTAAAACAATAAAAAGTAAAAGAGTATAAAAAGTACATAAAACAGAAAACAAAGAGAGACTACCAAAAACACCAACCATCTATAAGCAGGAGAGAAGAGGGAATGACATACAATGACGTCCAAGGCCAGACGACAACTATGCCAGATACAAAGTTCCTGAGGAAGTATTACTATTGAGAGAGGGAACCAGTCTTTTAATATATAACGATTCTAAAGTTGTTAAGTGAATCTGGGTCCCTTACATAACCAATTATTGAAAAGTGTTGTTTCAGGACTTCGGTTTTACATAATGCGGCATGATTTCTAATATTAGAAAATTCTGGCTGCTTAATTCCTTTTTGGCCAGTGCGAAAGCTAAAACCCAAATGGCTGGGCAATATCTGACCTGCAGTAACCTCAGTGTCGATCCAACATAAGAGCCCGGACATCCAGGGCATGTGAATTTATAAACCACATTGGATCGCATGAAGGACTGCAGGCGATCTTTGAAATTAAAAAATGATCCTATTGTACATGGGTTGTTAGAGATCAGTTTTACGTTAAGACAGGGGATTTCCTGTTCAATTATTCTTGTGAGATTTAAAGAGAATTTAGAGTCAGACATATACGGGATTGAGGCATAGAATAATTTTTTTGGGACATCAAAGTTGACTGTTGGAGGTTGTAAGAACTGTGTTAATAACTTTATTGGTGATTTTATGAACTATATCTTGTGGATAGGAGTTTATCTTGAAAAAGTTGAATAAAAAGACTATTTCTTTGTGAAATATTTGCCAAGTTGAAGAATATTTTAGAGCTCTATGGACCAAGGTGTAGATGGTATTAAGTTTGAAAGAATATTGACAGGAGCTATAGTAGTTATTGGCTAAGCCCGTATATGTCCGCTTTCTATAAACAGAAGTAGTGAACTCGGAATTATGTCTCGTTACATTAATATCTAAAAATGGAAGACTACTTCGCTCTCTACCTACATGGTAAATTGAATGTTTGGATGAAGTTGATTAATATATTCCAAAAATAAAGAACATTGCCAAGAGTGCTGGAACAAGACAAAAGTGTCATCAACATATCTGCGATAAAAAGACGGTTTAAAATTATGATTACACTCGTTTAAAAATTTCATTTCAAGGTCAGACATAAAAAAGTTAGCAAAAATGGGGCCCAGAGGCGACCCCATGGCAACTCCATCGACCTGCGAATAGAGTTGCTTATTAAAAATGAACATTGAATCTTGCACTGCAAGTTCAAGTAGTTGTTTGAAAAATTGATCTGTTAAAACCATGAAAAACTGTATCTTCGCTAATAAAAAACCTTATCTAGAATAATATTGATCGTTTCATTAAGTGGGACATTAGTGAAAAGAGACTCTACATCAAAACTTACCATGTAATAGTCTCCATCTTGGTTGGTAATTTGCTGTTGGAATTCGTAACTATTTTTTAAAGAAAATTCATTGCTACTATATTCAGAAAGTAAACCGGCTAAAAATTTGGAGATAGAGAACGAAGGACTATTATAGGCAGCCATAATGGGTCTAAGAGGTATATTAGGCTTGTGAATTTTGGGTTGGCCATACAAAATACTGAAAGAAGAGCCAGTCAAAAATAGTTGTTGATATGTGGTCTCATTAATAATATTTTCACTTTTAATTTTCCTTAATAATCTATTGATTTTATCTTCCCTTTTGTATATGTCGAGAAAAGTGGGTTCACCATGAGCTTTAAATTTGGTGGTATCAGACAAGATATTTTCCATTTTTTCCACATAATCGTTCTTATTCAGAATCACAACACCTTTGCCTTTATCGGGCTTACAAATTACAATGTCCTCGCGTTTTTTCAACTTTAAGAGTATACTCAGATCAGTTTTTCTAAAAAAAGGAGTCCAGTTACTTTTTAAATTGCCATAAGTTTTGTGGACTAAATTTGAGATTTTCTGTGGAGATTACCAATATTTTTATTTTATAAACATCAAGTTTTATAAGTCTTTGGAACATGACCTCAAATGGTAAAAAGAATCTGGCATAGTTGGGTCTAAAAGATGGGAGACAAAAGTCCAAACCAAAAGATAGTAAAAATTCCTCTCTCTTCGATAAAATGTATCTTTTGGTTTGGACTTTTGTCTTGCAGTGCAAGATTCAATGTTCATTTTTAATAAGCAACTCTATTCGCAGGTCGATGGAGTTGCCATGGGGTCACCTCTGGGCCCCATTTTTGCTAACTTTTTTATGTCTGACCTTGAAATGAAATTTTTAAACGAGTGTAATCATAATTTTAAACCGTCTTTTTATCGCAGATATGTTGATGACACTTTTGTCTTGTTCCAGCACTCTTGGCAATGTTCTTTATTTTTGGAATATATTAATCAACTTCATCCAAACATTAAATTTACCATGGAGGTAGAGAGCGAAGGTAGTCTTCCATTTTTAGATATTAATGTAACGAGACATAATTCCGAGTTCACTACTTCTGTTTATAGAAAGCGGACATATACGGGCTTAGCCAATAACTACTATAGCTCCTGTCAATATTCTTTCAAACTTAATACCATCTACACCTTGGTCCATAGAGCTCTAAAATATTCTTCAACTTGGCAAATATTTCACAAAGAAATAGTCTTTTTATTCAACTTTTTCAAGATAAACTCCTATCCACAAGATATAGTTCATAAAATCACCAATAAGTTATTAACACAGTTCTTACAACCTCCAACAGTCAACTTTGATGTCCCAAAAAAATTATTCTATGCCTCAATCCCGTATATGTCTGACTCTAAATTCTCTTTAAATCTCACAAGAATAATTGAACAGGAAATCCCCTCCCCGTCTTAACGTAAAACTGATCTCTAACAACCCATGTACAATAGGATCATTTTTTAATTTCAAAGATCGCCTGCAGTCCTTCATGCGATCCAATGTGGTTTATAAATTCACATGCCCTGGATGTCCGGGCTCTTATGTTGGATCGACACTGAGGTTACTGCAGGTCAGATATTGCAGCCATTTGGGTTTTAGCTTTCGCACTGGCCAAAGAATTAAGCAGCCAGAATTTTCTAATATTAGAAATCATGCCGCATTATGTAAAACCGAAGTCCTGAAACAACACTTTTCAATAATTGGTTATGTAAGGGACCCAGATCACTTAACAACTTTAGAATCGTTATATATTAAAAGACTGGTTCCCTCTCTCAATAGTAATACTTCCTCAGGAACTTTGTATCTGGCATAGTTGTCGTCTGGCCTTGGACGTCATTGTATGTCATTCCCTCTTCTCTCCTGCTTATAGATGGTTGGTGTTTTTGGTAGTCTCTCTTTGTTTTCTGTTTTATGTACTTTTTATACTCTTTTACTTTTTATTGTTTTAACTTGTAAATTTTAATTACCTTGTGAATTCCTTTTTATGTTAATAATGTATTTTATTGTGTCTTTTACTTTTGACAAACTGATGATGCACTGAGTAGTGCGAAACGTTTCTTTGCTGTTAATAAACATGGCCTTTTTAAACAACATGTGTATCATGGACCCTCCTGAAGTCTATATATCTTGCTGACTGGAATATCATATCCATCCGAAGATGATACGACAACTTTTCTTCGTCCTTTTATTTGCTTTCCGTCTTCGACTACGAGGAATTCATCACTTCTCCCAACTACTGAAGCACCGCTATCCAGCCGTTACTATATCGACTTCACGAAAACTGGAAAAGGCAACACTAAGATTGGAAAAAGCCAAATGCGATCTGGATTTTCTTCAATATTGCCAATTGAATGATGTCGTCCCCAAATTTGTCCGATTCAAATTATACAAATCTTCTCTTTACAACACGGAGTTTTATAAGGAAGCGCTCAGAACTCTACTGATGAAGGAAATTAACGTTAAGACTGTTGCCATCAAGAAATTGACTGTTACAGCTGAACAATTAAAACGCCTATTGTATAACGACTTATCTCTTTTAGATCGCCTCTTGTACCAAAGAATGTTTTACAAATTTATTAATGATTTTATTTCGGATGTCTTTTTAAGACATCAAAGAAAACTTTTAAGTCTTGGTGTTGTTATTCCTGATTTCCAACTCAGAAACCACTGCATTTTTAACTTATCTGATTACATTTTATCGAAGAGAGAGGAATTTTTACTATCTTTTGGTTTGGACTTTTGTCTCCCATCTTTTAGACCCAACTATGCCAGATTCTTTTTACCATTTGAGGTCATGTTCCAAAGACTTATAAAACTTGATGTTTATAAAAATATTGGTAATCTCCAACAGAAAATCTCAAATTTAGTCCACAAAACTTATGGCAATTTAAAAAGTAACTGGACCTCCTTTTGGTTAGAAAACTGATCTGAGTATACTCTTAAAGTTGAAAAAACGCGAGGACATTGTAATTTGTAAGCCCGATAAAGGCAAAGGTGTTGTGATTCTGAATAAGAACGATTATGTGGAAAAAATGGAAAATATCTTGTCTGATACCACCAAATTTAAAGCTCATGGT
>NC_087221.1:26747012-26754512 GCF_015104395.2 Macrobrachium nipponense
AAGCCTAGCTAGTTAGGAGTGTTTTACTAATAGTTACGGCAAAAGAAGTGTACAATTCTTTTGTCTGTGATATGTTAGGGTATTCATTTTTAACTTAGTTTTCATTCCAAGTGTTGGTAACCGCTTACCTCTCAGCTAATTCAGCTTCGCGTACTCTCGCGCCTGCGCGGTCTCAACCAGCCTTCGTTTTCGCTCACAGCGGCAGCCATGTTTGTTATCTCTTTCAGCATTACCTAAACCATTTAAACAAAGTAACGTAAGTCTCAAAGTTTTAACGTAAATAATATCAATCTCGGTACTAGTATCTATTGTTCTGCCAGAGAAATTAACGTAATCCGCCTTGAATAAGAAAGTAGAATTTTGTGTTGTAAATTGCCTTCGCATTTACAGAGAATCAGCTGTTTTGAACGACACGCTGTGCGCTATCCGCACTACCCAACTCGCCTCACGTGTTTCACCTCGCATCGCTCACTCGCGCGCTGAGCGAAAATTTCATTTCACTTCGTACTTAACGTAACCTCATTCACAAGTGTTTGCTAACATTTTCATTTTAAAATCCTTACCGTCATTTCACTGTTCACAGGGACCTAGTAATCTTACATAAAGTTAACGTAAATCTCAAGTAGAGTAAATCACAAGAATTGTTAACGTAAAACGCGTCTTTGTAAAATTCATATTGAAACGCAAATCATTTCATAAGCGCAAGCCGCTAACATTAACGTAAACATCGTTCACCGTGAGCGCGTTATCATTTTCATAAAACGTTATCCAAAGCAATTCTTTCATTTCACGTTAACGTAAGTAAATCATTTAACGCAAGTTGCGTCATATTAAACTAACATTAGTAGTTCAATTCAATATAAGGGAGTTCATTCATATATCATTTTTCACCCTCTCCGAGAGAGAGAGAGAGAGAGAGAGAGAGAGAGAGAGAGAGAGAAAACCAGAACCCAGTATTCACGAAGCCAAGAGTACTACATCTTACCATTAATTATAGCATGCAGAATTAACATTATTTTAGTCTCTTGTGCCTTTCATTTACACTGAGCGTGATATGTACGCGCCTGTGTCCATTGCAGTTTGCAAGCATTTATTTATTTCATTTATCGAGTACTTCAGCGAGGGACTGAGCATTCCTAAAATTTCCATTACCTGTCGTTGTCCGAGTGGTCTTTTCATTTTCTTTTATCACAAAAGACTTGCGTATACCGCAAGCACAATTCGCACAGTGTGCCACGCAAATTCATTACTTCCAGACAGGGAAGTCGTTACCAGTTTAGGACTGGCCACCACCAGTGCACGTCAGGTCTTACCATTTTACAGTGCCACTAATTCTTGACACTGTTCATCGACTGGCTGCTGGAGTACTCCCACCTTTTACTTTCTCTCCTCCACCATTACACTCTGCCATGAGCAGTGCCATTTCACTTCAGTATATTTAAGTATACTGCATGTAGTGTCCGGGACACACCAGCACGATACCAGTGCTCCAAGGAACACCGCCTCCATAAGTGCCATTGCACCTGTACAGGCCGTACAGGTAGCCATTATACCTGCGTGTCCGTCCTTACGGAACGCCCAAGTAAACCTGCGTGTCCGTCCTTACGGAACGCCCTATTCTTTAGTGTGTCCGTGTACAAGGGTCAGTGATCCTTCGGAACACTCAACCAGGGAACGCCTCCCCAAAGTGCCGCCATACCAGCCCTAAGTGCTGTCAAACCTGCGTGTCCGTCCTTACGGAACGCCCAATTCATTAATGTCCATGTACAAGGATCAGTGATCCTTCGGACCAATCAAGGGAACGCCTATCGAAGTGCAGCAATACCAGCACTACTAGTGCTGCCCAAGGAACGCCTCCTCATAAGTGCCGCGCACCTGTACAGACGTACAGGTAGCCCTATACCTGCGTGTCCGTCCTACGGAACGCTCATTCATTAGAGTATCCACCATTTTGGATCACTGAACCAAGGAACGCCTCCTCATAAGTGCCGTGCACCTGTATTGGACCTACAGGTAGCCCATTCCAACGTCTCCCAAGTTGGGAACGCCCGTAAGTGTGATGTACGCCGCACACTTCATTCGATTTTTTCACCTCATCAGAAGGTGCCATTCACAAAGTGCCACCGAGCACCCAGTCTTTTCAGACTTTTCATTACCACATTGCAGAACCCATTTCAAAGTGAGTGCCACTTTCCACAGTAGGCACTCCCATTCCATCCAGTACCCTTTCCTGGCCATTGTTTTCATTTTCCTCCGAGCCTCTACTGCAGCCTAAGATAAATGTCTTCCCCTGATTCCCGCGACTTCTTTGCCAGAGAGCTAGAGAAGCTCGGAGCCCTCATAACTCTGGGCAAGGAGGCCGGTTACGCTGGACCAGCACTTGACCAGTGGATAAAGGCGCAGCAGGCTGCTGCGCGCCTGCAAGAAAAGGAAGAAAGAGAAGCAGAGGAGAAAGCCAGAGAAGCAGAGAGAAAGGAAAGAGAAGAAGAGAGAAAGCATGAGCTAGCTCTCATAGATGACGCAATCTCTCTGCTAGTTTCTAAGGCCACCCAAGACCATTGAGCTGGACTCCCGGTAAGAGGTGGTTGCGGAGGTTCTGCACCACTTGTTGTGTGCGTGGGCATGCTGTGGATTCCGATCAGTGCCCAAGTCGGTCTCTACCTTGGGAGGAGAGCTTCCAGGGTGAACTTCTCCAAGGCTACCATGTAGCCCTGCCTGATGAACAGTCTCCTACGGCCTATCAGTGGGTACAAGTCATGGCCGACACCGAAGCCCAGGTCTCCCTTATTTCCAGAAAGGCATTGCCTAGGGGTGCCAAAATCCAGACGGACGAAGAAATTCAGTTCGAATGGATTGACGGTAACCTCTATTCTGTTCCTTCAGTCCTTCTGAATGTAAAAATGCCCTTTCTGGACCAGGTGACCAAGGAAACCACATTGTGCCGCCTGGGCGTAGTTGACCAATTTCATGATGTTTATCAGGCGATATTGGGCCGAGATTTACTTAAGCCGTATCTCCCCTGGACGCAGCTCCCACTACCAGATGCACCGGATCCCTGCAGCATGCCTCATAATCAATCATCAGTTTTAGATTCAGGGGCTAGTGCCTCCGATGTCCCCGACATCCCTTTTATTTGTGAACCTGGCCCTGACCCAGTGTCAGAGCCCGAAGTTCCTTCCGCATCATCTCAGCCTCTTACCATTTTACCGCCTACCTCCTCCACTTTGGAAGAGGTAAGCCCACCAGTTAACCCCGGACTTGCTTCTGAGGATGATTCAATGGAGGTTTCCTTAACCTCCCTACCTCACATCACTGCCAGAGAGGACTCTTCACCTGTGCCAGAGCACACTGCCAGCCTTGGTGACTCCACAGATTCGCAACCTGTGGGGCCATCTCGGCCTTACCGTCCAGTGCCACGGAAGAGGTTCTGGAACACGTATTCTGCCCGCAGATTGTGGGCCGGCAAGGCGGTCACATGTCTGCCAACTACGGAGGGTGCGCTAATCACAATATTCCTGCCATCGCAATGGCCGTCACCAATTCTTCTTCACTCGGACCCCCAGCTAAGGGCCCTATAACAGTCACACCCCTCCAAAGCCATTATCCGCCAAGCCACGTCAGAGCCTACGACGACTCTGGCGCTCAAATCTCCCTAATACGGGAAGATCGAATCCCCCGAGGGGCAAACGTCGATAGACGTCACTTAATAACCATTGAAGGTATCAACCATATCAAGCTGATCCTTCTGACAGTCCAATTGAGGGTCACCAGACCTCATTTTTCCAGAGTTTGTATCCTTGCAGTTGCAAGCTACATTCCAGGAGGTTATGACCTCCTCCTAGGGCAAGACATGAAGTCTCCCTCGCATTTCAAAAAGCCTAGGGGTCCTAACCCCACAACAGATCAATCCAAAGCAAGGAGTCATCGAAATTCTACTTCCTCCAGGAAGTACGTCCACCAACAGTCTCCCCCGTTACCAAGGAGGGAGATTGATCATTCACAGTTCTGTTGCAAAACCTGCAACGTAATAGGGCACTCTACTAAGTGGCCTAGGTGCCCTAGCCGACTACCAGCAGCGGACACTGTCCATTTTCCACAAGACCTAGCCTTCAACAAGAGACAGGAGCCTCTGTCTCCCATTTCCAAGGGCACGCTGAGAGGTATTGCACCTCCGGTACCCGCCACAGGTCCAATCGACCTCAACACTCTGCCAGTGCCACTTGGCAGCACTGAGTAGTGCCAAGCTCCGTCCAGCCTGGACGTAGAGCCACCACCGAACTTGACTTCTGCGCCTGGCCCCGAGCTAGTGCCGGCGCCTAACCTAACCAAGGATCCTCCTACAGGAGATCTTCCAACAGGCATGGAGCTTACCGCAGCCCATGGCCAATCCAAAGTCCATGAGTCTTCTTCACCCTCACCACTGTCGCCCGAGGATGAACCTCCGGCAGACCTAACCTTCATACCTCCTCTGGAAAACCAGGAACTGCCCGACCAGGAGTCAGCCTGGAGTTTTCCCCTTACGACGGCTGTCGCAGCAGCCGGAGTGAGGGCCTCCCCTGCAGTAGGTTCCACCTCTACGACGGTTGCTGCAGATACCGAAGTAGGGTGTTCTCCTGCAATCCCTCAGGCTACCACTGCCTCTGCTCCTGCCGGCATTTCTGGCCTTTCCCCAGAGTCGGTGCCTCCGTCTACTCCTAGGACTGGTATAGCCAGGTCCTGGAGGAATAAGAATAAGAAGAAGAAGGGACGTAGCAATTCATTAACACACTAACCAAAGAGCCACATGCTCTCCTTGACACCTGTGCCCGAGGTACAGTGTCGCATTCAATTGAAGAGTGATCCTGGCACCTACCCAGAGAAGGTAGCCAGCCTGATCTCTGCCAGTAGAACTAACCCTCTAACCCCTAGAAATTGTGATACTAACACTCATGTAAATGTCATAATTACCTCATTACATTTCCATCCTGGTAATGCACTAACCACTCATCATCCTCACGCATCATTACCTCACCTCATGTATTTTAACAATTCCGTCGCTGAACTGCTGCTGTGCGTACCACACTCTGGAATGATTGCGTCTCCATTTAACTGTATTGAGTAGGTCAGGCTAATGATTTATTACCAGGGCATTAGGTTAGTAGCAAGTAGAATTTTCAAGTAACCTTATCTAGGGGTAGAGTAGACTGTCGTCACAGACAACCCGTAGTTTTACTTAAGCTAGACTACATTACTACATTAAGTTAGTACACTTAGCATCTCCACCTATAAGTTAGGTAGGCCACTGTAGTTAGCTGTATCGCTGCTCAAAAACTTCAAGTTGGAGTAGGAACTGGTAGTCGAGACGATCAATTTATTTAAGCCAAGACCTTCACGCCCGAAAGGAAGTGAATGCCTTCTTAACAGGGGGAGCTGTGACGTTTATAGATCGTTCGTCTACCCAGATATCAATTAAATAATTTGATTTGGAAAACGGCAGCCATTTCTTTAGAATATCAGCTGATTTTTAGTAAACGCGGGAAACCCAAAACCCGCCAGCTAGAGATAGGGAGTTCCCCAGTTGGGGGAATATAGTCTTTTGTCAGCTTTAGGGACGTATCTCAAAAGGGAAGGATGTAGGCAGATTGGTACTTCTTAGACCTATATCTTAAGCTCTCTTTCCTGTAACCCCTCTGCTGCCTGTATGTCTGTTTTCCAGGATTTGCCTTGCTCGTGGGGGGTTAAGCTGACTTCCAACCCCCAAGCAAACCACCTGAATTCTGTCTCAGTCGGCTGCAAGACGTGATCTCGGACGGATGTCCGACCAATTGCCCTCCATTTAGGCCTATCCACGGCGTACTGGCGCGCACGAACCCCAGACCTGAACCAAGCCGGGCGCCACGTTTTTCTACAAAGGTCCACACTGAACATTGCACCCAGGTGCGTCTTGTGAAACAGCATAGTGCCTGTCCCTTATCACCTATTATTATCATTTTGATCCTCATTCTCCCAATTCAATTTCCAGCAACAAAAGGAATTCATCCTTTTGTTCCCTCTCACTGCCTCATGGCCGCATGCTTCCCCTTGTGTGATCGTCCCAGACCAATGGAGTCATTGCATACTTCAGTGAAACCTTAAAAGTTCCTTCTCCCCAGTATTAGAGAATTAATTAATCAAAGCAAGAAGTCATTTTTCCTTTTATCTTGTTTAATCTGGATTCTTTTTCCAGATTCCATGAGTCACGTGCCGTCTCTCTGCCCGCAAGTGTGCATTATCCAAGTGTATGAAAACCAGCTAGAACTACTCCAGTTGGAGCCATCATTTACCTTTTCTCCAGGCCAGCACGGGCCTTTTTGTAAATAAATAGCTGTAAAGTAACGAGCTGAGTTTTCTGGCGACCTTCCCTCTAAAGAAATTATTAATAACTATCAGTTTACGGTAAGTTAAAGCAATTCCCTCTTGAAATCCCTCAATTATTTCCGTTTACGTATCTAGCCTCTCTCAAGGCCAGCTAAATACGTATATATATATATATATATATATATATATATATATATATATATATATATATATATATATATATAAGCTAATACACGCAAATAAGAAAAGTCTCAACAACGCAACTCGATAAATTCGCCGACCACTAATGAGCCTGGATAATTCTGTGGTCAGTGAACGAGGTAACTAACTGCAGACGAGATACATTGTTCTTAATTATTCTGGTTTTGTTACGCTCGACAAGTTTATCGTCAACTGAACTAGCTATTTTCCTATTGTATTTTGAATATTCATTTTATAAATGCAATTATCTTTAGAACGCTAATATTTTGATGCATTTAGAATTATTATAAACAAGCATGAAGACCGATTGCTTTCGCAATACTAGGTAGTAGAACTAATAAACAGACAGTTGTTCAATTTCCCATGACTTCCCTGTCGATAGATTTCATTCACACGCTTCGTGTGAATCGCTTAATCCATCCACAAAGACGTTTTCTTTATTTTGCTAATCACAATAAATCCTTTGATGCAAAACCTCACCTCCGATAACCATAATCGTCGCGCTGCCAGTTTACGTTAACACATCAATCGATCACTCAGTTCCCTCCTAACCGATTTTCGAACAATTTTTGATAAAATGAGGCCGCAGTTTGGAAATTAGAGCAGGCAAATGTAGGACGAGACTAGAAAATGCCAAGAAGAGATTTCTCCCGTTCTATTTTTGTCAGGGGGATATTCTCCTTTCACGTGAAAGAACAGCCCCATTCTTGCAATTGAGCCTAAAGCCGCCATTGTCTGCAATTGAATACCAGGCCTCCCTCTTTTTTTCTCTCTCTTTTTTTTCAGCGTACGGCAGTTCAGCCTTTTTTATGAACTAAAGGGTATAGGATTCCTTTGTTGAAATTCAGTGAGTAATGCTCAACGGATGATACGTTTTGGCGGGACAACACAGAGAGAGAGAGAGAGAGAGAGAGAGAGAGAGAGAGAGAGGTCCAGTGTAAATGGAGAGAGAAATGGATTATC
>NC_087221.1:26759512-26772012 GCF_015104395.2 Macrobrachium nipponense
TGGTAAGAGCATCAAGGAAATAGATACCCTAATCCAGACTGTAAGGATTGTATCTGGGTACATCAGGATGGAGTTTGGAATAGAAAAATGCGTCTTAGTCAACATACAAAAAGGCAAAGTAACGAGAACTGAAGGGATAAAGCTACCAGATGGGAGCAACATCAAACACATAGATGAGACTGGATACAAATACCTGGGAATAATGGAAGGAGGGGATATAAACACCAAGAGATGAAGGACACGATCAGGAAAGAATATATGCAGAGACTCAAGGCGATACTCAAGTCAAAACTCAACGCTGGAAATCTGATAAAAGCCATAAACAGAGCACTGGAGCAATATCTGAAAACCAGTGAAGACGAGTGGCTAAAGAGTGCATGGGAAGAAGGACTAATAAAAGTAGACGAAGACCCAGAAATATACAGAGACAGGAGAATGACAAACAGAACCGAGGACTGGCACATCAAACCAATGCACGGACAATACATGAGACAGACTAAAGAACTAGTCAGCGATGACAAATGGCAATGGCTATAGAGGGGAGAACTAAAGAAGGAAACTGAAGGAATGATAACAGCGGCACAAGATCAGGCCCTAAGAACCAGATATGTTCAAAGAACGATATGTCCACGGAAATAACATCTCTCGCCCATTATCTTTAGGAAGTGCAATACGAAAAACGAAACCATAAACCACATAGCAAGCGAATGCCCGGCACTTGCACAGAACCAGTACAAAAAGAGGCATGATTCAGTGGCAAAAGCCCTCCACTGGAGCCTGTGCAAGAAACATCAGCTACCTTGCAGTAATAAGTGGTACAAGCACCAACCTGAAGGAATAATAGAAAACGATCAGGCAAAGATCTTCTGGGACTATGGTATCAGAACAGATAGGGTGATACGTGCAAATAGACCAGACATGACGTTGATTGACAAAGTCAAGAAGAAAGTATCACTCATGATGTCGCAATACCATGGGACACCAGAGTTGAGAGAAAGAGAGGGAAAAAAATGGATAAGTATCAAGACCTGAAAATAGAAATAAGTAAGAAGGATATGGGATATGCCAGTGGAAATCGTACCCATAATCATAGGAGAACTAGGCACGATCCCAAGATCCCTGAAAAGGAATCTAGAAAAACTAGAGGCTGAAGTAGCTACAGGACTCATGCAGAAGAGTGTGATCCTAGAAACGGCGCACATAGTAAGAAAAGTGATGGACTCCTAAGGAGGCAGAATGCAACCCGGAACCTCACACTATAAATATCACCCAGTCGAATTGGAGGACTGATAGAGCAAAAAAAAAAAAAAAAAAAAAAAAAAAATAATAATAATAATAATAATAATAATAATAATAATAACAATGATAATATTAATAATGAAAGGGAAAAAATGGATAAGTATCAAGACCTGAAAATAGAAATAAGAAGGATATGGGATATGCCAGTGGAAATTGTACCCATAATCATAGGAACACTAGGCACGATCCCAAGATCCCTGAAAAAAAAGGAATCTGGAAAAAAAACTAGAGGCTGATGTAGCTACAGGACTCATGCAGAGGAGTGCTCCTAGCAAACAGCGCACATAGCAAGAAAGGTGATGGACTCCTAAGGAGGCAGGATGCAACCCGGAACCTCACACTATAAATATCACCCAGTCGAATTGGAGGACTGTGATAGAGCAAAAAAAAAAAAAAATAATAATAATAATAATAACAATGATAATAGTAATAACGAAAGGGAAAAAATGGATAAGTATCAAGACCTGAAAATAGAAATAAGAAGGATATGGGATATGCCAGTGGAAATTGTACCCATAATCATAGGAACACTAGGCACGATCCCAAGATCCCTGAAAAGGAATCTGGAAAAACTAGAGGCTGATGTAGCTACAGGACTCATGCAGAGGAGTGTGCTCCTAGAAACAGCACACATAGTAAGAAAGGTGATGGACTCCTAAGGAGGCAGGATGCAACCCGGAACCCCACACTATGAATACCACCCAGTCGAATTGGAAGACAATGATAAAAAATTTTAATAATAATAATAATAATAATAATAATAATAATAATAATAAGAAGAAGACGAAGATGGAAAGACCAACAGCAACAGCTATAACAATAACAACAAAAGACGATAAAAGGTTGCAAATGAAGAGCAAACAAGCAAAGTGAAAGACTGGGGACCACCATACACATCCCTAACCCGCCGTAGGGGAAGACAGATCCACGAGGGGCCGAGATGACGAAAGTGATTTGATTTTCTGGGAGATCAAAGTCCCGTAAGGACCAAAGGCTTGATCAAGTCCAGAAAGTTTTCTCCCCCTTACGAAAAAAAAAAAGTTGAAAAAAAGTCATTGAATAGACTGTAGAGCACAGGTGCGTACAATAATGAGAAGGAGTTTGAATTCTTTTCTTTTTTATATTTTTACCTATTTTTTTTATTCTTATCGCTTTTCCTTACTCCTTTGGTGGGTGAAATTCTGTGAATTTCACAGACAATTAAATTAATTCGTTTGAATAAATATTTTTATTAAAAAAACTATTTTCATCCTGAACTATATCATTTTCAATCTACTTTCGACTAACACTAACAAGACGATACAGTTAATATAGAACAAGTAAGTAGGTAAAAAGAAAAAAAACTAAAAAGGAAAAGTATCAAACTTTTTATACTCATTTCAGAATACCAAATTCACTACACCTTCTATGGAAGAACTAACAATGAAATCTAGTGGTGTAATATATAATTTCTAACAATGTAGATTATTGCCTGAACTCTTCAACTCTATTGTGAAATATGGGGAAATGCCATATCCGCACACCACACACACACACACACACAGAGAGAGAGAGAGAGAGAGAGAGAGAGAGAGAGAGAGAGAGAGAGATAATCTTCAATATCGTACTAAAGAAACCAGGGACTATATTTACGGAGCAGAATTTGCTGTCATTATACCTTGATATGTTATGGTTTTATTTTATACGTACTGATTGCAGCAACATACATAAAGCATTTGCAAGAAACTTTTCATTGTTGAATTTACAAATACATTTTCATTTCCCTCTCTTAGTCAAGGGAGAAACGGAATCAATACTTGAAGGAGACTTTCATACATTATACTAAATTTTAAGAGTAAATCTGATGCTAAAACAAACACACACATACACACAACACACACACACACACACACACACACACACAACCTCTAGCTTTTATTACTTCAAGTTATCCTGGCAACATGGAAAACAATCGTCTCAGAGCTACCTGAAAGAGAACAAGGCGTGATCTGACCTCCAGTTTCTTCAGGACGTGTGTAAGAATTTCCACTGACGCATAAGTTGCAAACATTATATTCCTAAATCAACGTAAAACGGTCTTCGTAATTAATACTCATAATCCCTACTACACATACTAACAACAAGGATCAAATAAAATGGACACAAATTAAATTCAGTGCATCAAATAAATAAAATAAGTGCTAAAATTTACGGACAGATAGGCTGTTGTTTCACCAACGAAAATTTGAAAAACACGATATATTTTATTAGAAATAATTTTTCTGTACTGTTTAATATGCACACTATTCATTTTTTTCACATTTTCATTCTAATAAATAAATCATAAATATCCTACCCTAAAATTACTGTATCTTTAACTCAACGTGAAACACTTTTTTCAGACCATTTTTAGGCTTTCCTAACAACGCGCCCCCCCCCCCCCCCCACAACAACAAGTAGTTTGTAGGCTTACTATACGAGTAATCGAAAATTCTATGTTCTTATCATTTCCCACATTTTCTCAGAGAAAAAATATGTCCCTATTTCCTAAAGGAGAAATAGTTCGAAATATCAGTGTGACAATATGAGAACGATATTACAGGTCTAACATCACTATTTAATTATTTCTACTGAACATGGAAACGATATTACAAAAGGTCTAACGTCAATATTTAATTATTACTTCTGAAAGTATAAAAAAAAAACACTTTAGAAATGAGAGGTGAGAAAATGAATAGAAAAGGGAAAGAATTATGACCTATCTCAGGTTTTACGTTACAGAGCGCTACACGGTATTCTATGACTTTTTTAAATTGTTATTATTATTCTAGAAGTGAAGGAAACAAGCTGGATCACAAAATGAAAAACAAATAATTGTGAAAGCGAAATAAAACAATATAGAAAAAGAAAAGGATAACTCTATACTATTTCAGTATTCTATTCCATTTTTCAGCTTTTTCTATTTTGTAGTATTATTCCACAAGAGGGTAAAGAAGGCCAGACTACAAAATGCATGTCGTGACATTTTGAATAACCGACTGAGATCTCTAAAATAAATATGGTTTGGGCAAGTGGTGAAAAAGGTCGATTAGGGGTTAGAAAATTTGTAGGTATGAAAGTAACAGGGCAAAGATGAGAAGGAAAGCTGGAGAATCATGGACAAGGGGCATAAATGAAGATCTAATCCAGGTGGAGTTTCTGGAAGAAAATGCATGTGCAAGAAGACTGTGGAAAATCTGAAATATAAATTTTGTTAGCAATGTTGATGACCAAGTAACTCCAACACGAAAGAAAGCATGGAACTAAATCTATGGGTAAAAATGTAATGAAATTTAACTATTAAGAGTGTTATGGGGTATCTTTTTTTTTAATTGACTTCAGCCATTTTATACTAACAGTTAGAACGGTTCGCGAAAAAAAGGCTTGTAATCAATCCGATAGCGATTGCTTGGGAATACTGGGTTAGCATCAAAGTCCTATCCTGAGAAAATCAAGTCAACTATTACTACTAAAATATTAACGGTCAAAGTGGTAAAATGATAATTTTTTTTAAAATTACGTAGACAATGATAGTAATGCAAATCATCACAGGCCAGCAACAGCAGCAACTTAAAAGGTGCAAAGATGCAAAGAAAACAACATTGTCACCAACCATCAATAAAATAACAAGAACAACAAGAACAAGACAAAAGCACCACCAAGAAAAACAACCTTGAAAGTTCAACAACAAACACGTATCCTGACAATAGTGTTTATTCTACCGAAAAGAACAGCAGCAAAAATAAATTAGCACAAATCGTGACAAAAACAGCTATTAGCAACAGCAACGCAAGAATGGCAATAACACTAACATAAGGAGATACGAAAAACAAAAACAAGAAACACACACACGCGCGCACCTGGAAAACGACTGAACCTCCTAGGAATTTTATACGATAACCTGATTATTATTCAAATAAGACGATTTTTTCCCACTGTAGCTCTTCCCAGAGGGAAGGAAACTGAAGGAAAAAGTTGCTTGACAGAACGTTAACAAATTTCAAGTTAACCTCAAACATATCTTTTTTTTCTGTGACAGAATGGGTTTCAGGTGAGCTGCGCGCAAACGTTAAGAGGCGTGGTCGATTTTTTTGCATACATTGAAGTTTTTTTTTTCTAATTTTCTTTATTGTTATTATTATGTTATTTAAGCTGTTTTCTCTTTCAATAACATTCCTTGGAGAAACGGGTTTCACGTTCTTAGCCTTTTTTCTATAATTCTCGTAATTGTTTTAGATAGATATTCTCAGTTTCTTATATTTTATATTCTTCTTTCACTTGACAATATTTTGAATATATATATATATATATATATATATATATATATATAGATATATATATATATCATTCGAGCTACAAATGTCCTTTAATATATAATTCGCTCTGAAAAATATATCAATTCCGAGGTAGAGCGAATTAGATATTAAAGGACATTTGTAGCTCGAATGATCTATATGAAACACGGTGATGTGATAATTATTCATATATATATATATATATATATATATATATATATATATATATATATATATATATATATATGATATATATATATATATATATAATATATATATATATTTATAAAGGTAATATATATATATATATATATATATATATATATATATATATATATATATATATAATATATTTTACATATATGTATATGTATATATACTATATATATATATATATATAATTATATATATAGTATATATATATTAAAACACACAACACCACCACACATATATTATATATATATATATATTATATATATATATATATTATATATATATATATATATAAAACACACACACACACACACACAGCATATATACTATATATATAATATATATATATCATATATATATATATATATATATATATATAGTATGATATATTTACATATAGGTAGCAATTTCCAATGATTTCTTTACGCTTTTCAGTTTCAGTTCATGGTATAACAGAAAAAAAAAATTATATAAGATTTATACTATTAGCCTCTGCAGTTACCTGACCCATTCTTCCGCGCCTCATTAACAAAAATGATCATACAATACATTACAAGGACGTACTATACTAAGTTTATAACTGTAATGGGTAAAGTTTATCTCCGAAAGTTTCTTGTGTGTTTTTTTTATAGTTCTTTTATACATCATCCACACGTCAGCTCTAATTGCTTAGGCGTGCAGAATATTACTCTAAAAACTGATAAGGCACTCTCTCACCAATATAAATGTTTTTTTTTTCTTTTTTGCCCTCTCAAATTTCTTATAACTGTAATACCACTATTGATTTTAATATTGAAATGGCCTTCAAGTCTACTTTTGTTTTATATATATGCGCGTACACACTCTCTCTCTCTCTCTCTCTCTCTCTCTCTCTCTCTCTCTCTCTCTCTCTCTCTCTCTCTCTCTCATATATATATATATATATATATATATATATATATTATATATATATAATATATATAATATAATTGATAATTAACTATTATCGAATTAATAAAGTATCAGGTACACTGAATATACATAGCGCTAAGAAAAGGTAGTCCCGTTAAAATTGAATCCTAACTATATTTTAGAACTGAGACAGATTATGTAATTGGGGAAACCGAGGAAGGTGGGGAGCTCTAATGTGGAAGAAAGTCATGCAAAAAGTTCATCAGGCCGGTTGACCCGCAAATTTCCAACTTCTACACAGTATCTACAGGAAGTGAAAGTCATATGCACCTGGCGGGTTCCTCTTACGGGCAAGACACTGTTCTGGCATAAGGCCTGTTTACATTATAACAAATAATAGCTCGATGTGCTTGGGTCGAAGTTAAAATACTCATAAACTCATATGTAAACTGTAGGATACTCAATTAGACAATTTTATATTGATCTTTTACATTATTTAATCTTATTTCGGAGATTTATTCTCGTTTAATCCCGATGTGCGAGGGAGTGAAGGCGCATGAGCAGAAAAGGACTGGACGCAGATAAAAGGAAAATGGAACACTATTAAATTCATGCGATGGCTGCGGTTGTTTTGACATCTTGAGGTGGACCGATTAACTTTTCACGACGAAACAGAAAAAGCTACAATCTTCGTTTCTGCTCTTTTGGGGATAAATAAAACAACAAGCGACAGAATGACGTCGCGAAGTGAAGGTCAGTGGTCATCCTGGAGATGATGTGTTCGCTCTTTTGTTAATTAATGCAATAATTGCGTGTTGGTCCACGTCAAATTTCACCTTCGGCATCTCCTTCTTCTTTTTATTCTTTGTCTTCTGTTTTTTTTTTTTTTCACTGCCGATTCCTATACGCTTACATAGTTAATGCATGGTTAATACTAGGCATCGTTTTATTTTTTCAAAGAACATAAATTTTCTATATATCAAGTTTAACAGCACCACAATTCTAGTTATAAAAAGATTTATGATATAACAAATAGCATTTATTCGATAGATATTTAAGAAAGTTTTCAAGCCCTCTAAAATGGATTAGTTTTAGCATTATCAGACATGAAATGATTTATCCAATGATCAAACTCTTTACAATTTTGTGCGCTTGATTTAGTAAAAAATTCAACTATATTCATAAATAAACTTTAATTGATAGAAATATGAGATTGGAGTCGTCTGGAAAAAGAAATATCTATAGGATCTCTAGAGCATTATCAGACGTGCTTGTATCTTACCAATGACCAAATTTTTATTATTTTCGTGATTTTAATCACAAGGGAAATCGTTATGTATTTCAATTACTTTATAAATAACATTCCACTGCTGGAAATATGAGAGTGATGTCATCTAGATGACAGGTAAGTTAACAATCAGATCAGAAAAATCGCCGTAGCCCGAACCAGGGAGATAATAAATTCAACATGAAGCCATGCGTAAAAAAATAAATACATAAATAAATAAAATAAAATAAACACGCTACTTAATGACATTCTGCTTCACTGTATGATCACCCGGGACACATTAACACTTGCACGATTTAAATGGTTATAGAATCCCAAACTTAGCCTTGAAAGAATTTGGCTTTTCAAAAAATGAGCTTGGCTTCTATTCATCTTATCTGGACGAAGATCCCAGCCTGTAATGAAATGTATCAAAGTCAAAGACATCCGAGCGACAGAAAGAAGTAAGGAAAAATGAAAAGAAATCCTTAAAACCAAAAGCGACGGAATATTTCCAAGAAGAATTCTGATTAGGCGCCAAATGCTGACCGTTACGAAAAATATATTTTCAGGAAGATTTGGAGTTTCGGCCGCACAATCACCCGGGGCATTTTCCTTCTACGACGTCGGGTGAATTCTGCAAACGCATTACGACACCCGGCGGAGGCAGAGGAGCAGCAGCGGCAGCAGCAGTCGGAACGATTTTGATGGGGGAGGGGGGCGGTTGTTAAATGTCAAAGGCTGCGGACAGATGGCAGCACGTTCTTCACACACAGATTCCAACACGTTCTTTTTCGGGAGGGACCGCCTTGCATTTTTCTTCTTCACAGGCCATTCTCAAGGGGTGGCGGAAAGACTGGAGAATGAATCCGGTGTGTTTCCTCCGAGTTGAATGTAATAAAATTGAGTTTTATTCCTTCTTCCATCTTCCACTGATGAAATCCAGTGTTCCCGGAAACTTTTTATGAGAATTGAGATTTGGGATAAGCCACTTGATGTGCATGACATTGAAAGATTTATGAGATTAGGATTCGCTTGAGGAATTTAAGTTCTATATTTAATTGGTAAATAAATTCCACTTCCATATTTAATTGAGACATAAATTCCCGTAAAAAAATATCTATAATTTATCAACGATTTTCAATTACTATTGAAGAGAAAAAAATCAAGTCTTTTCCTGAGCAGAATTTACATAACGACTAACATACCTTTGCAAAAGAACGTAACCAAAAGCATAAAATATAGTGATCGTAGAAAACCAATGGACATATAAATAAGTGATTTTTGGGCTTTGACAGCAAAAGGTGAGAGTGAAACTGAGACGACTACACTAAATATTCGCGTCATCACAATTTAATTTTTACAGCGGTCGACAACATTATCTAAAACTCGTCTAGATATTTCCGGACCTTACCAGCGTCAATTTGCGACCCTAACTGCTAGAAATGTCACACCTCCGAGTTAGGAACTCATTTTGGAAACTGTAAAGAGCTCCTAAATAAACAAAATACACAAAGGTACCTATAATCTTGCTGCCTTAAAAGTGAAAATACAAGAGGCTCTATCGTCCAGTTAGCAAAATGAAGCTGAAGTGACCTTTAGCGCGAAAGCGTCGAGGACATAATCTATCCGCCTACCATTGTGAAAGTGGATAAGTTCCACTTTGGCCCCCAAAACGACAGCCTACTAATTAAAAACCAGATAAATTCATTGCTGCAAAAGGAATTTTCTAGCCTGAACCAACGTCCAAGACCTGTCGATCAACACCATAAATTATCATAGCAACAGATAAGCTGATAAAAGAACGCGATATTCAGGTACAGAACACGAAAACAACACTGTCAGCTGATGCATTGTATCAGTCCGTCCATTGCTTGTAATCTTTTGATTGGTAAATCGCCAGTTGGAGGCTGCCGCTGACCTACTACCAAAATGTGATGAGTAACTTTGTACGAATAGAAATGTCCTGGTATCTCACATTTTGATCTTGTTTGCTTCTTTTCCTTTATTTTTATTTTTCCTCTCATCTTTTATGTTTTCACTGTTTATATGGTAACCTTAACCGCAGCCTTTACTATAAATGAGGAAGTGTAAGAGTCATGATTTGATATTTCTTAATTGTAAATATTCTAATTTTCAAATCTGAATCTCATACAGATTCCTTTTAATGCTTATCTCTTAAGAATATATTGATTAAATATTTCATATTTTATTAATCACAATATCGCTACTTGCATACTATATTGATTCTACTTAGGGAAATTTTTGCATCAATTATATACAACATCCCTCAGGTAATCTCATTCGATTCTTATATGATCTTACGTCATATTTGTTTTACCATATCAAAACCAACAGGAATTCGACTAAACAGTTTATTTCGTGAAGCTGCATGAACTTTATTCTCTATTCCTTTACTTACAAAACTTCACCTTTTACCTAATGGAATGGAATATAGTTTAGACTAAAGGCCAAGCACTGGAACCTATGAGGTCATTCAGCGCTGGAAAGAAAATTGAGAGTAGGTAGGTTTGAAACGTGTAAAAGGAGAAAAACCTCGTAGTTGCACTATGAAATAATTATTAGTTGAGGGTGGATAGAAAGATGGAAGAAAGATAATATAATTGGAGGTACAGTAAAAGGAATGCCAGGGGTTGCAGCTATGGGTCGAAGAGACGGTGCAAAGAACATTTACTAATCCCAAAGTGCCCCATGTGAGGTGTACTGTCGGGAATACTCCCACCCCTCCCCTTTAAGCAAATGGCAATTCACTTTAATACCATTGCAGGAAGGTTGTATAACACGTAAACGAAAACTTCATAAATACTCGACATAAAAATGGGCAGAGCGAACACCCGTCTAGACAGAGGCGGTCAAATAAATTTCATATCTCTTATTACCGAACCAATTAACTTCCACGAGAAGTCGATTGTCGTGTCTCATTATTTGCTCCTTGAGGGCTCTTATGAATTCATAAGCTGAGTCAATAGATATAAAAATGAGTTTAAGCTTGGAAGAAGAAGTCAATAGATTAAGTTTGTAGTCGCGTAAGAAATTATAAGATAAAAATTTTTTCTTGCGTTGTTTTTGTGTTTGTTTACATATGAACGGAAGTACTTTTTGAACATACTGATGTCTATTGGGGCTTGGGGCCTCTTCTGTACTACTGCTGCTATTAATTAATGATTAATAATAGTAATAATAATCTGCACAGTACACTTAAGTTCTCGATGTCGTCGCACTTTTTAGAAACGCTTACTCCTGTAAGCACTGCCAACGATTTATACAATAATAATAATAATAATAATAACTAATAATAATAATAATAATAATAATAACTAATAATAATACTTACTTATTAATTAGTTATTTTATTTATTGATTATTAGTTATTTATTAATTAGTTATTATTATTATTATTATTTAATAATAATAACAACAATACCACTGGTCCCTGTAACTATTATAAACATGAATTATGATTACTAATCATTCTTATGATGATGATGATGATGATGGTGATGATGCAATACTATGCTAGATGTGAAAATCCAATTATCATTATCATTACCTAAAATTAAACTTCTAAGAAATAAAGCAATTTTTCCCTTTATAAATTTACTCTTATCTAGCAAAAAAATAGAAAATAAATAAATTAAAATAAAATTCGTTTAATGATCGACAAACATTTATCGTGGACTATTTCATTCGTTTACATTAGTCTCAATGCATTTTGTTGTGGATGTATTTTTCCGGTGCAAGATACTCATTCACAATAATGGTAGGTGCTTGAACAGAATAGAATAATATATACAATTTAAGCCAAAGACCAAGTACCGGGTCCTACGAGGTCAGTCAGCGTTGAGAGGGAAACTGACAGTCAGTAAGAAAACCTCGCATGTGGAACAGGAAACAATTTTTAGAGTATGGAAAGTCAAATGGAAGTAAGAGAATATGAACGGAGGTTGCAGCTAGTGGCCGAAGAGACGCTGAAAAGACCCTGAAGTAATGCCTACAGCACACCACGGGAGGTGCACTGCACTGACAGTAGGGGGGTAGAGGTGTTTGGGATAGAATGCATACCGTTCTTCCAGCCTGAATGCCACTGGACAATTCTCCATTACGGCATCAGTGATATCCAGTTCACTTAATGTCTAGTCACCAACAGCTGACAGGTATTTGTTTTTCTTTTTTCACATTTCACCCGACAGAGTTTCTACAGACACAATAAGCATCTCCAGTCCTTGAGATACATCAAATAGCTCTACATTTTACAAAAGCTCTCTCTCTCTCTCTCTCTCTCTCTCTCTCTCTCTCTCTCTCTCTCTGTGTGTGTGTGTCTGTGTGTGTGTGTGTCTCTCTCTGTCTCTCGCTCTCTCCTTTTACAGGGATTAATTCTGCTTGAGAAATGTATCAGGATACAGAATCTAAAAATATGTTTTCTGTCTGTCTCACTGAACCAAATGAAATGAAGATTTGGAATATTTAACTAAAACACATACACACACGTATATCTA
>NC_087221.1:26779512-26782012 GCF_015104395.2 Macrobrachium nipponense
GCCCCACATGGGATCGAACCACTGTCCAAGTGGACGGGGACGAAATCAGGACCCAGTGACGCTATCAAGTCAGCTAACAGAGACGCTTTAGCTGACTTGATAGCGTCACTGGGTCCTGATTTCGTCCCGTCCACTTGGACAGTGGGTTCGATCCCATGTGGGGGCGAAATTGTTATCAACTAAAAAATTCCCCTTCGGTACATATATGAAAATATATCATTCCGAAGTAGAGTGAATTTAGATATTAAAGGAAATTTGTAGCTCAATGATATATAAATGAATCACGGTTCGATGTGATGATTATTCATATATATATATATATATATCTATATATATATATATATGTGTGTGTGTGTGTGTGTGTGTATGTGTGTGTGTGTGCACACGCGCGCGTGTGACTGTACTTGTTTATGCGTTTGAGCACTCAAGTGCGTCTTCGTATCTAGGTAAAGTGTGGGTGTGTGTGGGTTTGTCAAACGAGCACGGTAAGCGCTCTGTGAACTGCAAACAGTGAAAGGAAAATCTCACATCTATCTTTGGAAAAGGTCCAATATGTTCATCAGCCAAATAACAAATAACTTTTCTATGCAAACACTGGAGGTGAGAGAATACCGCGACTCGCGAGCCTACATTCATGATCATATTAGCGTCCTGTTAATTGACTCTCACTCTCTCATGGTTTCACGAGCATCATTTTGAACTCCTGTCGCTTATCTTAGGTTCCTTTGGCCTGTTGCTGGTACCAGAGAATATATTTCTTTGCTTTCTTCTTCCTTTCTGGGCTAGAAAAGGGCATTAAGGCGAAATTCCTTTTGGTGTTTGTGCTTCAGAATAAAAGAACACGAGATACAAATTTTTTTCATTAATTTGTTATATATGCTAAAACAGATGATTCTCTATATGGAGTTTGTATGGAGAGCTTTACCTTTGTGCCTTTGGCTCATTAAAAGACATTTTGTTTTATTCATATTCATGAATATTTCTTGAATGTGGTTTTTATACATCGTGGTAATTTTACTGAAAGGTGTTCTTGTGTATCTCCTGCTCTGATCGAAAGTGAATGAATAGTAATTCTTCAAGGTTTGTCTAACATTCTTTTCTTCAATTCCCGTTGTAGTACAATCAAAGGAAAAATGTCAAGCAAACGCAATCTTCCATTTTCTGAGATATTCACTATAGGGTAAAATTTCAGCCCTGCTTACATTAACTTAAACTGAGTTCAAGAACGAAACAGACAAGTTACTTTGTATTACACCTCTTTTGTTACATTTTGAAGTGTGATGGAGTACAAAAAGCAAAAAAGCTTACAAGATAATTTTTTCCTAACTTATTTAAGTATATAATGCGTTATATCGTCATCATGAACCAATTTATAATGAGAGGGGAACAATAAATCAAGGATAAGAACTAGAAGAGGGAGTATGATCCGAATTAAATAGCAAGGACGCCTTCCATCTTCCCACGTCGAGTCCACTATTAAGGCGTCCTCGTCCTTCTAGGTACATATTTAGGGTAGTATGACCTCATGCATACATGAATGTAATAACGATCTCTCTACGATATATATGAGCATACATGCACACCTACACATACATACATAAATACATACATATATATATATATATATATATATATATATATATATATATATATATATATATATGCGTGCGTGTATGTGTTGTGTGCTTATCTCTGTCTGTGTGTGCCTGTGCTTGCGCGTAAGTGTAAGAACGTTAAGCGCAATTCTAATAAAAATAACTTTGAACAATACCTAAACAGCAACCAAGCATTTTAATTTCGCTCACTTCCATTCTAATTTTCTATACTATATTGTCTCATTACATCGTATCAGTCTCATTACTAGATTTTATTCTTTAACTGGCGTAACTGATCCAATAGTCAAAGTGTGTGTGTATATATATATATATATATATATATATATATATAATATATATATATATATATATATATATATATATATATATATAGATATATATATATTGAAATATTTGCCTTCACAAGAAAATTCTATCTATAAAAAGGTAGAGGACAAGTATTCGCTTGTTTAGTTGGGAGACAATGTAGTTTACGCAATATAATGCTGTAAAATCTATACCCTGTTTTTGTGTTTTCAAGAACAACCTTTACTATATATACATATATAATTAATATATATATATGTGTGTGTGTGTGTGTGTGTGTGTGTGTGTGTGTGTGTATAAAAAAATTCCATCATAAAAAAAAATTAATAAATGTTCCTTAAATCAAGAAGTCCTAGACTGAAGTTTATTTACACCTTAGAGGCATACAAGGTCAAGGAAAGTCATACAGACATGTGGTTCAAACAGCTGATGTTTGAGGTTCACCAAGAAACCTCTTCTCGCTTAATGGACGCTCGAAGAATTTTGATTGCTTTACATAAATGATTTGTACGTTCCTGTATCTTTAAAACTATACTCGATTTTTTTCCATCTGTCCACCCGCCTGTGGTGTTTGCGTA
>NC_087221.1:26792012-26832012 GCF_015104395.2 Macrobrachium nipponense
ATTTAAGTGAGGGTTAGTATTACAATGGCTTAGGGTTAGGGTTAGTGCTACTGGCAGAGATCAGGCTGGCTACCTTCTCTGGTAGGTGCCAGGATCATTCTGCAAATGAATGCGACACTGTACCTCGGGCACAGGTGTCAAGGAGAGCATGTGGCTCTTTTGTGTTAGTTTGTTATGACGTCCCTTCTTCTTCTTCTTCTTATTCCTCCAGGACCTGGCTATACCAGTCCTTGGAGTAGACGGAGGCACCGACTCTGGGGAAAGGCCAGAAACGCCGGCAGGAGCAGAGGCAGTGGTAGCCTGAGGCGGTATGAAGGTGAGGTCTGCCGGAGGTTCATCCTTGGGGGGCGCAGTGGTGAGGGTGAAGAAGACGGAACTAGTGATTGGCCATGGGCTGCGGTAAGCTCCATGCCTGTTGGAGGATCTCCTGTAGGAGGATCCTTGGGTAGGTTAGCGCCGGCACTAGCTCGGGCCAGGCGCAGAAGTCAAGTTCGGTGGTGGCTCTACGTCCAGGCTGGACGGAGCTTGGTACTGGACAGTGCTGCCAAGTGGCACTGGCAGAGAGTTGAGGTCGACTGGACCTGTGGCGGGTACCGGAGGTGCAATACCTCTCAGCGTGCCCTTGGAAATGGGAGACAGAGGCTCCTGTCTCTGGTTGAAGGCTAGGCCTTGGGGAACATGGACAGTGTCCGCTGCTGATAGTCGCTAGGGCACCTAGGCCAATTAGTAGAGTGCCCTATTACGTTGCAGTTTTGCAACGGAACTGTGAATGATCAATCTCCCTTCCTGGTAACGAGGGAGACTGTGGTGGTTGTACTTCCTGGAGGAAGTAAAATTTCGATTACTCCTTGCTTTAAGAGTGATTGGACGTGGGGTTAGGACCCCTAGGCTTTTTGGAATGCGAGGGAGACTTCATGTCTTGCCCTATGAGGAGGTCGTAACCTCCTGGAATGTAGCTTGCAAACTGCAAGAGTACATACCTTGGAGAAACTAGGTCTGGTGACCCTCAATTGGACGGTCGGAAGGATCAGTTTAATGTGATTGATACCTTCAATGGTGATCAATCGACGTCTATCAATGTTAGCCCCTCGGGGGATTTGGTCTTCCCGTTATCAGGAGATTTTGAGCGCCAGAGTCGTCGTAGGCTCTGACGTGGCTTGGCTGATAATGGCTTTGGAGGGGTGCGACTGTTTATAGGGCCCTTAGCTGGGGGTCCTAGAGAAGAAGGATTGGTGACGGCCATTGCGATGGCCGGAATATTGTGGTTCGCGCACCTCCGTAATTTGCAGACATGTGAACCCTTGCGGCCACAGTCTCGGCAGAACGTGTTCCAGCACCTCTTCCGTGGCACTGGATGATAAGGCCGAGATGGCCCCACAGGTTGCGAATCTGCGGAGTCACCAGGCTGGCAGTGTGCTCTGGCACAGGTGAAGAGTCCTCTCTGGCCGTGATTTGAGGTGGTGAGATAGCTTGGCCCTGGAGTGGTGTGGGGGAGGGACATCCCCAGAGGATGGTCCCGTCCCAATAGGAAACCTACTCCATGCCGAATCGTACGTACCACACCCTAGGCGGTGAGGTTTGGTGCACCCAAGGAGTGGTGACCTGCAGGACGACTGTGGGAACGGTCTTGGACTGTCCTTCGACCCAAGTCATGGCCCACCTGATGTGCTCGTCAACTGTGGCACTGGCTGGCACTTGGTCCCGGTCCTATAGACACAGATCGGAGCCGGTATCTACCGTAACTGGCAGAGTCACAGGTAGGTAGAGCCATCCAGGGGTGCCACTGTGACTGAAGAGGTCCACACACCGCTCAGGGTGAGACCTGGACTCGGGCATAACGGCCGAGGGGTTGTGGCACTGATCAGGTGGACGTGCCGGGTCGAAGGCACTGTGCTTGGGGCACCCTGGGATATCCAGGGGAGTAGTGCCCTGTAGCCCCACAGGCTCTGCAGGAGGGTCCCTCTGCTGGGCTGGTCTCCGGAAGGCATCTGATTGGTCTTGATGAGGAGGCTGAGGCACCGTTCGGTGGCCTAGGAGGGTTCTGAGGGGGTTTGTGGCTCTCAGCGTCTTGAGGCGGCACTCTGCTGCGAGGTGACCCACTTTCTTGCAAACGTTGCAACCGTCCTGGGTGTCCTTGGTGGGCGTCCTTTGGCCGAGTGGATCCAGAGAGATGACCGGGTTGGCACTATGCGTCGGTGGCGGTGCTGTGAGAGGGGTTGAAGTCTCCCAGTCGTCAGCCAGGCGACAAGCTTCCGCAAGTGTCTTGGGTTGCTTGTCGTTAAGGTGCACTGCGAGTGGCCCCAGGTACACACTGGTAGAGGTCTTCCAGCATGATCCTGTTAACAGGTCCTGGAACTCTGTGCACGACATGGCCTCGGACCAGCGCTTCCCGGCTTGGGTTTTGTGGTAGAGTAATCTCCCCAGGCCCACCCAGCCAACTTCCTTTGCCTGACCTCTGAAACGCTGCCTCCACCTCTCCGGGGTGATTTCATAGGCCTTTGTAATGACCCGGCGAACTTCCACCAGGTCCCCTCGCTGACCCTGATCCAGTGAGCGGAGGGCAGTCTTAGCCTTGCCGTCCAGGTGCTTGGCAAGCAGGGCGGCCCTCTCTATCTCAGTGGTAGGGTAGTTTCCTGAATAAGGCTTCTACTTCTTCCAGCCATGCCTCGGGCTCATCCTCAGTCCACTTCGGGATGAGAGCGTTAATGCTCGCATAGGGTTGGACGACACTGTAGCATGGGGCTGGGAGCTGGCTGCATGGCTAGGGCTTCGGCGTTCACCTGTCGTGCCTTCTCCACCTCGAGCTCCTTCTCCTTGAGAGCTAGCTCATGCTTCCTCTCTTCTTCCCTTGCCTTCCTCTCTGCTTCTTTTTCCTTCCTCTCTGCTTCTCTGGCGGCTCTCTCTTGCAGGAGCAGATCATCCACCTGCCCCTTCACCCACTGGGTGAGTTCCTGCCCAGTGTAACCGCGTTCGTGCCCAGAGCCATGAGGGTCTGGAGCCTTTCCAGCTCCATGGATATATGTGGTTGGGCAGCAGAAGCCATTTCCTTAGGCTGCAGTGGAGGCTTGGATGAAAAAAAATCTTAAAGGACTGGGTGCTCTGTGGCACTTTGGGAGTGGCACCTTCTGATGAGGCGGACAACTCAAATGGAGTGTGCGGCGCACGTCACACTAAGGGGGGCGTTCCGCATGACGGACACGCAGGTTTTAAATGGCTACCTGTACGGCCTGTACAGGTGCAATGGCACTTATGAGCGTTCCTTTGAGCACTGGTATCGTGCTGGTGTGTCCCGGACACTACACGCAGTATCCCAAGTATACCGAAGTGAAATGGCACTCTGTTCTGGCAGAGTGTAATGGTGGAGGAGAGAAAGTAAAAGGTGGGAGTACTTCAGCGGCCAGTCGGTGAACAGTGTCAAGAATTAGTGGCACTGTAAAATGATAAGACCTGACGTGCACTGGTGGTGGCCAGTCCTAAACTGGTAACGACTTCCCTGTCTGGAAGTAATGAATTGGCGTGGCACACTGTGCGAATTGTGCTTGCGGTATACGCAAGTCTTTCGTGATAAAGAAAATGAAAAGACCACTCGGGCAACGACAGGTAATGGAAATTTTAGAAATGCTCAGTCACTCGCTGAAGTACTCGATAATGAAACAAAATAAATGTTTTGCAAACTGCACTGGACACATGCGCGTACGTATCACGCTGTGTAAATGAAAGACACAAGAGACTAAATAATGTTAATTCTGCATGCTATAATTAATGGTAAGATGTAGTACTCTTGGCTTCGTGAATACTGTGTTCTGGTTTTCTCTCTCTCTCTCTCTCTCGGAGAGGGTGAAAAATGATATATGAATGAACTCCCTTATATTGAATTGAACTACTAACGTTAGTTTAATATGACGCAACTTGCGTTAAATGATTTACTTACGTTAACGTGAAATGAAAGAATTGCTTTTGAAAACGTTTTATGACAATGATAACGCCCGCTCGCGTTGAACGATTTTTACGTTAATGTAGCGGCTCGCGCTTACGAAATGATTTGCGTTTCAATATGAATTTTACAACGACGCGTTTTACGTTAACAATTCTTGTGATTTACTCTACTTGAGATTTACGTTAACTTTATGTAAGATTACTAGGTCCCGTGAACAGTGAAATGACGGGGGGGGGGTGGTAAGGATTTTAAAACGATGTTAGCAACCAATTGTAAATGAGGTTTACGTTAAGTGCGAAGTGAAATGAAACTTCGCTCAGCGCGCGAGTGAGCGATGCGAGGTGAAACATGTGGAGAGCTGACCAGCGCGGCGAATCAGCTGATTCTCTGTAAATGCGAAGGCAATTTACAACACAAAATACTACTTTCTTATTCAAGGCGAATTACGTTAATTTTTCTGGCAGGACGATAGATACTAGTACCAAGATCGATATTATTTACGTTAAAAACTTTGAGACTTACGTTACTTTGCTTAAATTGTTTACATAATGTTTGAAAAAGGAAACAAACATGGCTGCCGCTGTGAATGAGACGAAGGTTGGTTGAGACCGCGCAGGCGCGAGAGAGCGCGAAGCTGAATTAGCCGAGAGGTAAGCGGTTACCAACACTTGGAATGAAAACTAAGCTAAAAAAATGATACCTAACATATCACAGACAAAGAATTGTACACTTCTTTTGCCGTAACTATTAGTAAAACACTCCTAACTAGCTAGGCTTTCTCATACAGCAATAACCCTGGCAAAGCACTTCCTAGTTTGATCTGGTCCTTTCTGGCATCTATCTGCACACGTGTTTAGTGCTCGTTCGACAACAATGCGATTTACAAATAGAATTCGCTCGGCGCTCTGGCCGTTTCAATATATAATATTTCTACCTTCGCTCTTTTAAACACTTCTACAATAAAAATACTTAAACGTACCTTAGCTAACATTGGTTATAGAATAATCATATTAATGAATGGAATACCTTACCGTGAGTCAGTGTGTCTTCTTTCCCTGCAAGTGTGCTTGATTTACGCTTTGTAACATAATTTACAGTTTACGTTTTTACAACGGATAACGCGATTTACAAGCTTTTTTTTATTAAGCAAGCTATGGTTCATCCTGGCAAGGTCGCCAATTTTACGTATATAGGGCCTTGTGAGAGAAGCTAGATACGTAACGGACGTAAGTAGGGATTTCAAGAGGGAATTGCTTGAACTTACCGTAAACTTTCTTTAGGGGGAAGGTCGCAGAGAAACTCAGCTCGTTACTTTAAACTACTTTATTTACAAAAGGCCCGTGCTGGCCTGGAGAAAAGTTAAATGATATTGGCCCCCACGTTTGGGGCGTTATAGTCTCATTCAATTCAAGCTGATTTCATTCACTTGGTTAATGCGCACTTGCGGACAGAGAGACGCACGTGACTCATGGAATCTGGAAAAGAATCCCAGATTAAACGACATGAAAGAAAAAATGACTTCTTGCTTTGATTAATTAATTCTCTAAAATTGGGGAAGGTAAACTCGAATGGTTCACTGAGGTATGCACGAAAACTAGGTCTTGAACAAGTCACAAAGGGGAGCACGTGGCCCGATGAGGACAAAGGGCTTCGTGATAGAAGGGGTAAAATAAGAATTGGAAATGAATTTAGCAAGAGTCGTATGGTAGTAAAAGGTGCTGGGTTGAAGTTTACACTTTCAGACGTACCTTTATGCAATATTCTGGGTATCCTTGTAGAAGAATGCGGTCCGACCTCTGTTCAGGTCTGGGGTCCGGGTCCACCGGTGCGTCGTGGGTAGGCCTAATTTTGGGAGGCTGGCAATTTGACCTCTGTCCGAGACCACGTCTCGCGGCCGACTGAGGGCGATACTGCTTGCTTTCGAATCACGGGGCTTCCAAAAACCGCCTCGAGCATTGCCTGAAAGGTGGTAAACACAACGCCAGCAAATTGGGAAGAAAAATAGGTCTTATGGTAGAAGTCCCTAAAATCCATCTCGAAGCCTAGCTACTCTTGTGACCTGCCTCTCTACCCTAAGCTTCCGTCAGACCGGAAATATCATTCCTACGACATCCCCACTCTCCCAACAACAGTAGCTTCAGGAGACAGCATGGCTGCTACTTTTATAATTAAATATAACTAAAACACTGCTGGGAAGGCGAGGCGTTCTATATACGTAGCAATATATATATAATATATATATAGATATATATATATATATATCCATATATATATATATATACATATATATATATATATATATATATATATATATACATATATATATATATATATATATATATATATATATATTATATATATATATATAAAAGTACAACTATGCACATTAGTTTCCTCAACAAAAATGTGTTTATTCATACAATTATCAGGATTTTATCTTTCATCATGTTATTTTTAGTCAAGAGAAAGGTTTCCATTGATGGAACTAAAAAATAATAATCGGTTTTAAGCTTATATTAAAAAATATCACAAACAAAATATTTCAACAAACAATCATTATTGGAACTGGATGTTCTTTCTGCTAGAAAAAAACAATACCAAAAGGACCAGTAAGAACAATGGAGTCCCCACTCTGACTGGATTTTGGAATGATTCCAGAGGATCAAAGGACTCCTTATGGGAATCTCCTCGTTCCCTTCTGGATGAGAGTTCCGTCAGACATGATGTATCCAGAAGGTCCTTCCAAAAGGATGGTAGCTCCAGGGGTCCTGAATTGTACTGGAGTGCCATCATCAGTGATCATTCCAGAGGGTCCAATGAGAGCGCGTTTGGCACGGTGGGCAAAATGGAGGTCATCAGTGAGCTGGATGTTCTTCCCATCCTTAGTGACGACGCCAGATGGTCCTACCAAGACGATGCTGTTGGCCTGTTCATGAGTGAACTGGACGTTGTTTCCATCGGGTCGGACGATGCCTGAGTATCCGAAGACTCCTCTCGGGCATGACGACGAAGTGAGCCACTGGAACAGGTGCAGGGGCTGCTGCGTTAAGGGTGGCCTCACCATGGGTGAGCTGACGGTTGGTCCCTGATTTTGTCACGATACCAGAAGGGCCAAATACAGCGATGTCGTTTACGAATTCGTGGGTGAACTGGGTATTGACACCATCAGGGCTAACGATTCCGGATGGCCCAACCTGGGCGCTGACGCCAATGGTCACCACACAGATAGCTGCTACCTAGAACGAAAAATGCTTTTTGAAACACTTTATACCAAGTAGCAATATTATAAACCATCTTTAACAGTTACCATGTAGCTATTGCTTAATATAGATAAGTATATATATATATATATATATATATATATATATATATATAAATATATATATATATATATATATATACAATTAATCACTTGCACGATTGTTCTGTGCATTAATGCAATTGATAGCAAGACATCATTTAAACAGGATGGTATCTGATGGAGCCTTTTATATAAAAAAAAAAAAAAATTACAAGCTTTCAATGACTTTTTCTTCTCATCTCTGGTAGGCCGTAAATAGCCAGGCACATGTTCCAGGTATATCTATCAAATACAGCGGAACACGTGTCTGGCCATTCTCCGGTTACCAGACGATGAGGACAGAAACTCACTGAAAGCTTGTAATATTTTTTTTTTTTATTTCCGTTAGATACGATTCTGTTTAAATAAGGTTCTGATTATGAAGAAAAAAATATATATATATATATGTGTGTGTGTATATATATATATATATATATATATATATATATATATATATATATATATATATATATGTATATATATATATAATATGTGTCTTCAGCCGTGTGAAACTTCACCTGGCGACATAGCTGAATAAACTTACCAGAATCTTCATCTTCTTGACCGTTGATCCCAAAACTTCACCAGAGGCTTCTGAGGTCTAAAATGATGTGCAAGGAAACGGGCGAGCCACGTTGCTATATACGTACCCGGTTTGCTTGAGCAAGCACTCCTTGGGAAGCGGCTGATTCCAAGGTGCAGGATGGGCCTGTCCTATGGCCTTGATAAATACCTTCGCAAAAAGTGGAAATTTCTAGGAAAAAACGCGCTCTAGATAAGTGGGTGTGTCAGGATGGGTTATGCCATGAGTGGATAGTTCAAACTGCGAAGATGGCCATGGATTAGCGATATGTAATCATACTGGATGAAGATGGTGGAACCGTTATGAAGCATACGAGAAAAAACCCGATGGACTATATTACAGCGAATTCTACATAGCCTTCGTGCAGCAATAACTGGATCAAATGTGCCTCAGTTCTTGTGATGGACTGTTGATTGTTGTTTCTTCGAGGAAATTTTTTGTTGACTTGTAAATAATGCCTATTTTTCATCGTACTTCCAAGTACCATTGTTTAATACACAACAACAACAACAATAATAATAATAATTATAAGTTAAGAATATGTTAGTTTTACCAGACCACTGAGCTCATTAACAGCTCTCCTAGGGCTGGCCCGAAGTATTAAATATTATTTACGTGGCTAGGAATCAATTGGTGTGTGTATATATATATATATATATATATATATATATATATATATATGATATACATATATATATAGATATATATACATATATACTATATATATATATATATATATTATATACATATATATATATATATATATATATACATACATACACACACACACACACACATATATATATATATTATATATATATATATATATCTATATATATATATATATATATTCGTACACACTCCATGTCCTTTTCCACATGTGTTGACCCATCTCAGTCAGCTAATTACTACGTATATAATAAACAGAATATTCACGTATGATCTTTTTATTCACAAATACTGAAGAATAAATAGCGTTTAATATAGCCTCCACTATATCCTAGGAACAATTTACACCACAAGAGAATTATAACTGATAAGGGTTTCGCTCTATGGTCTGGTTTAGAAACAATTGTAGTAGACAGTGACCTATGGGCACCCTGCTATCGAGATACACCGAATTCGATGTTAAACGATATTTGCAGCTTAACATTTGTAATATAAAAGTCACGAATGTTTGTGACAAATATTTAAAATTAGCCATGTCTTATACACATACCCATCAATTTAATCGTGGTGGAGGTATGTTGATATGGATTCAAAACGCAAAACCTGAATTCGGCAGGAATGTGTATGGCTAAGTCAACATCAATTTATGTAGTATCTCACTCTCCATTTATCGTCTATTTTCACTTGTTATATTTCCTACTTTTTCAGTTTCTTTTCCTGGATTAGTTAATTACAAATTACAAATATTATTATTATTATTATTATTATTATTATTATTATATATATATATATATATATATATATATATATATATATGTGTAATATATATATATATATATATATATTATATATATATATATATATATATATATATATATATATATATATATACAGGGTGTTTCGAAACTGGAGCCTCCCCCTCTACAGCATAAACTAAAATTGATATGAACATAAACATAAGTAATTCAGAACAAGTATTTATTTAAGTTTCTCTCTGAGTATTTAATATTTTGTGTGGCCTCCATCTGCCTGTACCACAGCCAGCATTCTTGAGGGGTATGATTTCAGCAAGTCACAAAAAACTTCCATTTCCCTGAGCACTTCGGTCACCTCTTTTCGCAGGTCGTCGAGGCTTGGTATACTATCATAGTTCACTGTGCGCGCTTCAGCACGATCCTTTAAGATACTACCAATGTTTTCACACACATTAAGGTCAGGGGAGTTACCTGGAAATTCACTTGACAAGAAAAATTCTATACCATTGTTTCGAAGCAGCTCCTGTGTCTGAAGAGCCTTGAAACATGGTGCCTTATCATGCAAAAAATGTGACTACTTCAACAGATAACACATTTTCAGGATCTTTGAGGAAAGGAAATACTCCACCAACTAAGCACAGTTTCTCTGAAGTATTCACCATTACATGACTGTCCTTTGTTTTGGATGATCCACATTAACCATTTGGCTGTGAAACAGAGAAAAATTCCCAAACATTCAGGAAATTTCACAACTTGGCGATAGTGCATGTCATTGCTGATATCCTCCAACTTTGCAGCCCAAATGATATTATTTTCATGATTTGGCTTCCTGATTGTGTAAATGAAGAATTCATCTGATGCGGCAACATGGAAAAAGTCAGCTTCATCCCAATCTTTAAGAAATGAACCACAAAACCATGCACGGTCCTCTCTTTGTTGCTGAGTGATGTTGGGCTTGCTGATAACATGAAATAGCTTAATACCAGATTTTTTCAACACAGCACTATAACTTCTCTTCTTTCCCGTTTCTGTTTCTAGTTCAAGCACCAATTTACATAAAGACTTTCTTGGTCTACCCACTGCCTCAGCTATGATGTCTTTTGACTCCTGAGAAAGGACTTCAGGTCTTCCAAGATTCTCACTCTTTTTGCAATGTCAGTCATATGGATTTTTGTTCCAGTTTCTTTTAACCAAGGATTCATCTCTTTTAATGTATTTAGCTATCCAGGAACGTGAAATGAATGATGTGCCACCATCCCCGGTCTCTGAAGTGTATAGCCTGGATTCGGTCAATAGTTGTATCTAATCCGTCACTCAGTATGAAAATACAAGGAATGTAAAATGAAAAATAGCTTAATAGAAACTTAAGATAATGTACTTGGAGATAGGCTCTAGCAGAAAACTTCATAACTTTCCATTTGTACTGTGGAGGGGGGGCCTCTAATTTCGAAACAGTCGGCATATAATATATATATATATATATATATATATATATATATATATATATATATATATATATATATATATATATATATATATTATATATATATATATATATATATATATATATATATATAGATATATATATATATATATATATATATATATATCTAATAAAAGGAGCCCATAAAAACACCAAAATAGAGAAAAAAGTACTATATTTCAGAGACTGCTGTCTCCCTCTTCAGGTAGATGAATGAGAAAGTTCACAGAAAAGGTGGTATTTATACCAAGAGGTCCATCCACAAACAAGCCATTTTAAGTCACGCCCCCGCTGATAATCTTCCTCTAATCTTCTTAAGGGTTTGGTTGAATGAAGACGTTGTCGATCGTGTCCGAAATCCATCCTCCTTTGAGATGTTTCATTACCTGCCTCTCTTTTATTAAGGCCGATTCCATCATTTGACTCTTGTACCGGCAGTTGCTGCTATAAATTACACGTGACAAATTCCAGTTTATTCTATGGTTATGTTCATTTATATGGTTGAAAATAGCCGAGTTCTGTTGTCCATACCTAACTGACGTTTGTGTTGTATTAAATCTCTGGGGGAAGGGATTTACCTGTAAATCCGATGTAAGATTGGTCACAGTCCTGGCATGGGATTTCGTATACCCCAGAGTCCTTTGGAGATGTCTTTTGTTGGACGTTAATCAGGGATTTGGCTAAGGTGTTTAAGGGTAAAGTAAATACAAAAGGGTTCGATTTTCCGAGGGGGTTGGTTATTCTCTTAATCGTGTCCAGGTGGGGAATTATTATTTTATTGTTGGGTGTATCTCTGGTCTTGTCTTTAGGGGGTCGGTAGAAAATTACGTTAGCTTTGTGAATTGCTTTCTCAATTATATGGTCAGGATATTTTAAATACGAAAGTTGCTTGCGAATTAGTTCAAATTCTTTTTCCAGGAATTCTGGGGAACAAATTCGTAAGGCTCTTTAAGAACAAGTTACTAGCTACACCTATTTTGATAGAATGTCATGATAGCTAAAGTAGTGAATGTATGAAAGTGAGAACGTTGGTTTTCTGTATATGGTAAATTTGTATTCTGTCGTATCTCTGATTATTAAAACATCAAGAAAAGGAATTTTGTTGTCTGTTTCCCATTCAACTTTAAATTTGATGCTGGGCACTAATGTGTTTAATTTCGAGATAATAGGTGGGGCAATTTCAATGAATTCCTCTCGAAATTAAACACATTAGTGCCCAGCATCAAATTTAAAGTTGAATGGGAAACAGACAACAAAATTCCTTTTCTTGATGTTTTAATAATCAGAGATACGACAGAATACAAATTTACCATATACAGAAAACCAACGTTCTCACTTTCATACATTCACTACTTTAGCTATCATGACATTTCTATCAAAATAGGTGTAGCTAGTAACTTTGTTCTTAAGAGACTTACGAATTTGTTCCCCAGAATTCCTGGAAAAAGAATTTGAACTAATTCGCAAGCAACTTTCGTATTTAAAATATCCTGACCATATAATTGAGAAGACTTCACAAAGCTAACGTAATTTTCTACCGACCCCCTAAAGACAAGACCAGAGATACACCCAACAATAAAATAATAATTCCCCACCTGGACATGATTAAGAGAATAACCAACCCCCTCGGAAATCGAACCCTTTTTGTATTTACTTACCCAAACACCTTAGAGCCAAATCCCTGATTAACGTCCAACAAAAGACATCTCCAAAGGACTCTGGGGTATACGAAATCCCATGCCAGGACTGTGACCAATCTTACATCGGATTTACAGGTAAATCCCTTCCCCAGAGATTAATACAACACAAACGGTCAGTTAGGTATGGACAACAGAACTCGGCTATTTTCAACCATATAAATGAACATAACCATAGAATAAACTGGAATTTGTCACGTGTAATTTATAGCAGCAACTGCCGTACAAGAGTCAAATGATGGAATCGGCCTTAATAAAAGAGAGGCAGGTAATGAACATCTCAAAAGGAGGATGGATTTCGGACACGATCGACAACGTCTTCATTCAACCAACCCTTAAGAAGATTAGAGGAAGATTATCAGCGGGGTGACTTAAAATGGCTTGTTTGTGGATGGACCTCTTGGTATAAATACCACCTTTTCTGTGAACTTTTCTCATTCATCTACCTGAAGATGGGAGACAGCAGTCTCTGAAATATAGTACTTTTTCTCTATTTTGGTGTTTTTATGGGCTCCTTTTATTAGATGGAACTCTGTTGTTACAGAACATTTTTACCAGTCATATATATATATATATATATATAATATATATATATATATATATATATATATATATACATATATATATTTATATATATATATGTGAGCATTATGATTATAATAATATTTATTCGAAATAATTAAATTCTGTTCATTATATATCTTTTTTCCTGTCTCTCATACATATACTAACCGTATACATATACTATATATATATGTATATATATATATATATATATATATATATATATATATATATATATATATATTGTTCAAGATTTTAAGCCAGAACCAAGGAAAGTAAGATTTCTTATAACAAGATTCATTCATCCTTGTCTATATGCAAGTTGCCCCTTTGAACTGAAAGCCTCCATTCTCTAGAAAGCTATCTCTGCTCCCATTGGCTGTCCGGAATTTACCCCCCACAGGGTGTGGGCGGTCTCTTACAGGGAGAAGTCTTAAAAGGGCAGGGACCCAGCAGTTTGTCCTCAGAAGAACCTTACACCTAGGAGAGGTCAGAAGCTCCTGCTACCTCACCCTGCAGACAACACTTCGTCCCTTTCTGCTCCCCCTGTCTCCTCTGGGGAAATCCCAAGTATTTTTATACTTCCATAGTGCACAGAAATATCAGCAGATAAGAAGAATACCAAGCCCAGGATTTCCAGGTACTGTGAGAGTAAATTCCAGTTCAGCCAGGGAATTGTTTTGCTTTTTTTCTGTATTTCATCTCCATTCTTCCAAGGTGACTTCCCCCCTCCTTTGTTTAGCTTCTCATTCCCCCAATCTTAGTTCAGTGCTGTGATTACTCCCCTTGTCATACTAGTAAACATCCCCTAGTAAATTCAAGCAATGAAATAGTTCTCTCTGTGTAAATTCCCAGTCATTTTCATCCCCTGAGTGGCCTGTAAACTTTTAATTGAAAGAAAGTAGTGTGTAACGCTCGCCCACGTGTGCCCCCCCACCTTATGCCAGGATACCATCTCTTTGCACACAAACACCGTGCCTGATTGTGGTAGAACTTGGGAACCCTTTGAAGTAAGCCTTGCAACACATGTTTGCGCAAAATTCTGAACGCCGTGTCTTGTTGTCCCTGCCACGTGTTTCCGGTGGATTGACAATCAACCACCTTATTAGTTCCTGGACCTATGTAAATTAATGTAAATATAGTGCATTCAAAACTAAAGTCCAGCTTTTATGAAAATTCCTCCCTCCTCAGTAATATTGGTCTTCTGCCATAGTTTTTTTCCTCTTTTCTTTGTTGTGATCTCTCGTTCCTCCATTCAACGTCAATTTTTTCGGTGGTAAACTACATTTTTCTGGAGTGAACGAGCAGTTCAGAACAAAATAGCGACCTAATGCTAGAATCGTGTCTACTTCCAGTCGTGTAGCGATCATTAAAACTGGTATCACGAAAGTAACAAATTTGAATTCCTTTAATATGTTTATGAGCAAGCGAAAGCAAGGTTTCCCAATTCTCCACAACAGGAAAAAGGTAAATTTTATGTTCTAGTTATTTGTGTAGAACTAGGTATTCTAGTTAGGGGTATACAATCTGACTGCCATTATAGCTATAGGAAATAGACCATGTGTATGCCGATAGAGCAAAGAGAGAGAGAAATTTTAACCATAGCTTCTTTTTATGTCCATTGCATAAAGCGCAGAGGTATTTAGGGAGTAAAATTCAAATAAAAATAAGTGCCATATTTCGTGAATTGCAAGTTAATTGTGAATCTTGCGTTGTAAAGATATTTCGTGTTTTTTTTTATGTGAATCAATGCGTTGGTCATTGTCCGAGCTCTCACGCTCTCTCTCCTCTCTCTCTCTCTCACTCACACTCGCGGTCGCTTGCAGGTCTAAACAGGATAGAATTTAAATCCCTGGCCACGTGTCTACTTCAACCCTATCCATTGCCCCGTTTATTAACAAAAGAATTGATGAGTCAATAAGTAAGAAGAAAAAAAAAAGACAAGTGTTAGCATAAATTCTTAACGTTAGAATAAGGAATATCAAAGGTAAACGTTTTTTTTATTTTCTGGGCAGAGTAATAATAAGGGCAAATACTTTTGCTTTACAAACAAGGGTACATGTTACCCTTAGCCTAACTTTCTCTACCGTGGCCTTGAAATTCTTGTGATTCATTCCTTCTGACTAGCCGACGCGTGTGCAGGCCTAATTCTCCGGGGTTTTAAATTGGCAGAATCGGAGGGCCTTAGGTTAGTGACAGCTAGGGTGAAAAAGGTACATGTTAGGGATATGTGCAGAGGCAATATAGTTTATACAGGGTTAGAGATCTTTATTCTGGTTCTTCCTCTTCCCTTTAATGTATACAAGCTAGCATTTAAAATACGAGTTCTCAGCATAGCTAGGTTGAAAGGGTAAGATAGACCAGGGATTTGCATTGGTAGAAAAAGGAAAAATAACTTTTATCCCCTTTTCGTCTTCGTCCTCGAGACGATGTAAAAAAAAAAATAAAAAAAAAAAGGAGACCAAATATATACATTTCATAATACCACTGCATTTGCCACGTTTTTCATGTTGAGTTTCCGTGAAATTTGTGACCAGATCCTTTCTTTTTTTATTTACAAAAACCGTATTCTCGTGGAGTTTCCCCGCAATTAGGAGGTCCATCTGATACTTCACGACTTTTTTCACGCTTGAGTTTCCATGAGATTCGTGACCAGATTCTTCTTTTTTTTTTTTTTTACAAAGCTGTATTCGTGTTGAGTTTCCGCATTTATGACATTCATTTGCATCATTTCACGCTGAGTTTCCATGTTCACGAATTTTATTGCCAAATCCATTATCGTCGTCGAGTTTCCGCGAACTGTAAATTACAGAGATTTTACAGCGTGAGTTTTCCGCCGCACTATGAGCCTGTAGTAACTGTATTTGCAGGCATTTTACGGTCATCTTCCCAAGTATCTGTGTTGAATATTCCACATACCCCTGGCAACATTTGCAGTTTTGCAACTGCCTTTCATCCTATTATTCTCAGTCTAGACTACTAGCGTTTTACTGCTAAGGAGATGGCCAGTAATGCAGCACTGGAGGAGGCTAAGGCCTTCACAGAAGTCGGAGGAGCCCTGAGGCTGGAGGGTGCAAAAACTGATCAATTGGGCGAACGATAAGCTGAAAGAAGCAGACCAACGCCCAATGAGGAGGGCAGTTGAAAGGGAGGACGGAGAGAAGATGCACAAGACGGAGAGAGAAGGCACAGAGAGAGAAGCAGCTAAAGAGAAGCACAGAGAGAGAAGCAGCTGAAAGAGCATTCCAAGCAGCTGAAATGAGAAGCACAAGAGAAAAGAGAAGCAGCTGAAAGAGCATTCCAAGCAGCTGAAAGAGAAGCACAAGAGAAAAGAGCAGCAGCTTGAAAGAGCATCCCAAGCAGCTGAAGAGAACACAAGAGAAAAGAGAAGCAGCTGAAAGAGCATTCCAAGCAGCTGAAAGAGAAGCACAAGAGAAAAGAGCAGCAGCTGAAAGAGCATCCCAAGCAGCTGAAAGAGAAGCGCAAGAGAAACGAGAAGCAGCTGAAAGAGCATCCCAAGCAGCTGAAAGAGAAGCACAAGAGAAAAGAGCAGCAGCTGAAAGAGCATCCCAAGCAGCCCCTGAAAGAGAAGCACAAGAGAAAAAGAAGAGGCAGACTGAAAGAAGCATTCCAAGCAGCTGAAAGAGAAGCACAAGAGAAAAGAGAAGCAACTGAAAGAGCCATTCCAAGCAGCCAAAAGGGAGAAAGAAAGAGCCCATCAACATGCTATGGCAGTCCAGAGTGCCACTCTGGCACCCCTGAGTGCCACACCCCCTGCGCCCCCTCCCTCACACTCTCACCTCCACAGCATGGGCCCCCTCATTAGGACATGGGACAATAACGAACCCGACACCTGGCTCGATCATGTCGAGCAGGTGTTCGAAAACTTCAATCCAACCCCTCAGGAAGTGGCCCTCCTCCTTGGCAAGCAATTCACTGGCAAAGGGCGGACTGCATTCGAGGCCCCTTCCCCTGAATGAGCGTCAAGATCTCGCCCTCGTCCAAGAGGCAATCCTTACAGAGCTCAGGTTGATAGGCACCAATTCATCATGATAAAAGAGCTTCAACCACGTCAAGATGTTCTTACCTACTGTCCGGTTGAGATTCACACGACTCACCGTTCTAAGATATGTACCATGGCAGTAGCAACCTATATACCAGGAGGTTATGATATCCTGCTAGGACAAGATTTTAAGCCTCCTCCTACCTCTATACTGTATCAGGGCCCCCGCCCCAACATAGCTCCACACCTGTGCCACGGGCCTCCAAGAATTACCTCTGCACAGCCAGTGCCACTTGAAGGTGCCAGGCAGTGCCAGGCTCCGTCCCTCATGGATGTTGAGACACTTTCGAGTCCCCTTCCCCTAAGCCAGGAACAGCCTCAGTGCCTGCCAAGGCAAGACTCTAGTCACCCTACTCGACCTCTAAGTTCCAGTCACTTTCCCTCCACTGGCTTGGCCCCACTACCCATGCCGGCAGTCGAGGAAGAGCCAATTCCAATAGGAATCCTCCAGGAAACCCAAGACTATAGTGGACACTCCACCAACAGTACGGCCTCGCAGACCACCCCAGAGTTGTTCCTCCCAACGGGTAAGCCCACCCCGAATTCCATTACCTCATCTAATCCCCTTCCATCAGCAGTTAACCGGTCCCAGAGCAATGACTCTGCCGATCCTATTTGGCCGAAGAACTCAGGGAACCGAGCCATGCAGCATTAGGCACGGGGGGACGAGTGCCAGGCCCTAGTTGTCGCAGCAGCCGGAGCCGATGCCCCTGCGTAATCTTCAAAGGGATTGAACCATTCAAGGGCCCCAATGACATCGTCAAACCGACCTCGGAGAGGTTTACGAGAGACAATAGTCTCCCACTCCGCACTAGTACTTGGCACAGTGCCACCCTCTTTTAGAGAATTCTGACCCCCCTCTCCATCCAGAGGAGAGTGCCAGATTCTGCTACTTCTACTTCCTTCTTACCCTTGTGTAACTCTAATTCCTTCCTCGACCTTTTTTGTAACTTTTTTTTTTTTTTTGTACTGTCTATATCTTCTCTTCCTTGGTTTCCTTTCCTCTTCTTTACTGCCTTTAGGTATTATTGTATATTGTATGCCTGCTTAGGCAGAGCCAAACATACCAGCTATTCTGGCCTTATATAAATTAGTAATTCATTATAAACTACTACCATAAAATTTTAGCCAGCAAACATTGCTATAGCTTTAGAGATATTTCCAAAGCCTGGTATCCTGTTTTGATTTGATTTGATTCGATTTAGTGTTATTCCCTAGTCTTATATTTTGTGAAATTGCCATTGTCTCTGGTGAAATTTACATTTTTGTGTAATCTTATTTAATCTCTACGGAAAGATTACTTAATTAATTCTTACCCTTGTTAGTTTGCACTAATGCTTAGTTGATGATTGGTGATTAATACTGTTAGGTGTCTTCTTGTTACGAGACAGTCATTTAACGAAATCATAGGGCTATTAACACACCTGAACGTGTCATGTCGCCCCTCAGGGTTTAAACTAATAGTATGTGATGCCTTAAACAATTAAGCTAGCGGTATTATATATGATATAATTTACCCTGTAGGTTAAGTTTTATCTAATAATTATTTGCTATTAATTGTTATTCTCAGTGTGACGTTATATTTCAAGAATATTCTTTATTGGAAATATAGCAAGTTGTTAGTCTTTAGTCACTGTCACATCCCTTATTTTCAAATTAAGGATTAATACCTCTGCTGTACGAGAATAAGACTTCATGAATATTATCATTGGCAGTGTTTGAATATTGCTTATATTATAAGTCCACTCAAGGGAGTATAGAAGGCTCAGTAATTTATATTTGTCATTCGTCCTTGTTCAGGCTTGTCTTGTTCATTCCAACCCGTCTAGGGTTGAAATGTCCTCTAGGATGGGGAGTTGTTCAAGATTTTAAGGCCCTTTGAACTGAAAGCATCAAATCTCTGGAAACTTTCTCAGCCCCCATTGGCTGTCCGGAATTTACCCCCCGCAGGGTGTGGGCAGCGCTTACTAGGAGAAGTCTTAAAAGGACAGGGACCCAACAGTTCGTCCCCAGAAGAATCTTACACATAGGAGAGGTCAGAAGCTCCTGCTACTTCACCCTGCAGACAAACAACCCCTCGTCCCTTTCTGCTCGCCTTGCCTCCTCTGGGAAATCCCAAGTATTTATATCGTCCATAGTGCACAGAAATATCAGCAGATAAGAAGACTACCCAGCCCATGGATTTCCAGGAACTGTGAGAGTGAATTCCAGTTAGCCAGGAATTGTTTTGCCTTTTGTTTGTATTTCATTTCCAATCTTCCAAGGAGACTTCCCCCCTCCTTTGTTTAGATTCTATTTCCTGCCATCTTGATTCAATGCTGTGATTACTCCCCTCGTGATACTAGTAAACATCGCCCAGTAAATTCAAGCAACGAAATAGTTCTCTCTGTGTAAATTCCCAGTCATTTTCATCCCCTGAGTGGCCTGTAAACTTTTGATTGAAAGAAAGTAGTGTGTAAACAGCTCGCCCCACTATTGGCCCTCGCCTTATGCCAGGATACCATCTCTTTGCACACAAATACCGTGCCTAATTGTGGTAGAACTTGGGAACCCTTTGGAGTAACCGCCTTGCATTTTCATAACCCAAGTTCTGCGCAAAATTCTAAACGCTGTGTCTGGTTGCCCCCAGCTACATGTTTCCAGTGGATCGAGAATAAACCACCTTATTAGTTCCTGGACCTATGTAAATAATGTAAATATAGTGCATTTCAAAATCAAAGTCCAGCTGTTTATGTAAATTCCTCTCTCCTCAGTAATATCGGCCTTCTGCCCTAGTTTTTTTTCCTCTTTTCTTTGTTATGATCTCTCGTTCCTCCATTCAAGGCCAATTTTTTCTGTGTTAAACTACTTTTTTCAGGAGTGAACGATATTCTCTCTCCCTCTTTCTCTTGCTCGATATATATATATATCTATATTATCTTTCGTCTTTTCATTAATAATAATTTTTGTTGGGAAAATTTGTGTAAAAATTCATGATATTAAATTGTATATGCTCCCGTGATTTTCAAAATGTACTGTTTTTCTGGAAGAATCACTTTTTACTGTTTACTGAGGTATCCTTCAAGGTGTGGCTAGCCTCTGGCGACTCCTCCTTTCTGTAGAGTGAAAATCGCCCTTATGGCTAATCTGGTAGTGTCAGTTTGTATATTAAGCCTTCTTTTGACAATGTTGTTTTTTGTAAAATCAGTTTGCCTCAGTAAAGTACCGAAAGTACTTGCTATCTCGCTTTTTAATTTTTTCCTTGCGTGGCAAAAAAACCTTTATTCCATATATATAATATATATATATATATATATATATATATTATATATATATATATATATATATTATATATATAATATATATACATATTATAATATATATATATATAGATAATAGTGAGACATGATGACTAATAAGAATATTTATTCGAAATTCTGTCCATTATCTATCTTTTGCCCTGTCTCTCTATATATATATATATATATATATATATATATATATATATATATATATATATATATATATATATATATGAATAACTTGATCACGAAGTATATAAAACGTGATGCTATGTATAAATAAATTTTTTGGTTTTTTTGCCACGAAGGAAAAAATGAAAAATCGAGATAGCAAAGTACTTTCGGTCCTGTTTGGACTCTTTACTGAGGCAAACTGATTTTACAGAGGACAACATAGTAAAAAGAAGGCTTAATATCCAAACTGACACTACAAGATTAGCAATAAGTGGGCCGATTCCACTCGAACAGAAAGGACGGAAACAAACCACCTGAGGGTCACCACCTACATAACAACTTTCCCTTGATTAAGTTATGTATTTGTGATTGCAGATTTATTTTTAATGGAGAATATTACCAACAAATATTTGGTATGGCCATGGGGGGTAAACCCTTTATCAAACCCTCCTCCTTTCAACTTATATATGGAATTTTTTGAGAGACAACACCTCCCGAATATCACACTTATCCCCTTAAAATGGTACCGATATGTCGATGATATCTTAGTAGTCTTACCTGTTGGTATCGATGTAAATGATTTACTGTCTAAATTGAATAATTTAGTGCCATCCATAAAATTCACTGTTGAAATCGAAAATAACAATGTCATCCCTTTCCTAGATGTATTAATACATAGAGAATCTTTCCAATGCAAATTCAGTATTTATAGAAAACCCACAAATAATTTAACATATGTACATTTTTATTCTGGCCACCATCTTAATATTAAAATTTCAATTTTTTCTTCTATGTTCCTACGCGCTTTGCGCATCACGAGTCCACAATATCTTCACCAAGAAATGGAATACATAAAAAAGATAGGAAACGATCTCTGCTACCCAACTCATTTAATTGATTTATGTTATCAAAAAGCTCATAAAAAGTTTTATATAGTGGGTTTTATAATGAAAAAGATATGCCTACAAAATGTACTTAGCTTACCTTACTTTCGTATGGGATTTTGAAACCATAAAATCAATATTTAAATCGTTTAATGTTAATGTAGTGTTCTCTTATAACAATACCATTAAAGATATGCTAATTAAGAATAGTCCCGTAACAAATAACAACATCATTTACAAAATTCCTTGTAAGGATTGCCCATCGTTTTATGTTGGTCAGTCAAGTAAAAATTTATGTGTACGTATCAAGCAGCATATGTATTCGGTTAGAGCAGCCCAGACTTCAAATGCACTGTTTATCCATCTGAGTGAAAAATATCATTGTATTAATTGGGGTGATACCTCGGTCATTGCTAGATCTAATGGTTATGTTTCAAGAAATTTACTGGAATCGGCAATTATACAAATCACTAATAAAAACCACCTAAATCTTAGTCTGGGAATGTACCATTTGGACCCATATATTTGTAAGATGTTTATGAATGACCTTAAAATAAATGAACTACTAATAAATTAGTCCCACATGTATATAGTTATTATTTCTCTCTCTCTCTCTCTGGTTCGATATTCTCTCTCCCTCTTTCTCTTGCTCGATATATATATTTATATTTTCTTTCGTCTTTTCATTAATAATAGTTTTTTGGGAAAATTTGTGTAAATTTCATGATATTAAATTGTATATGCTTCCGTGTTTTTTCAATATGTACTGTTTTCTGGAAGAATAACTTGTTTACTGCATGTGTCCCCCAAGGTGTGGCTACCCTCAGGTGTTTCCTCCTTTCTGTAGCGTGAAATCGCCCTTATTGCTAATCTTGTAGTGTCAGTTTGGATATTAAGCCTCCTTTTGACTATGTTGTCCTCTGTAAAATCAGTCTGCCTCAGTAAAGGGTCCGAACAGGACCGAAAGTACTTGGCTATCTCGCTTTTTCATTTTTTCATTCGTGGCAAAAAACCTTTATTTATATATATATACATATATATATATATATATATATATATATATATATAGCATATATATATATATATATATATATATATATATATATATATGCATATATATATATATATATATATATATATAGTATATATATATATTATATATATATATATGTATAGATGAATAATTATCATCCCCGTGATTCATATAAATCATTCGAGCTACAGTTCGTTCAAACGTTCGAATTGGACTAACATGGTAGAGGGGGTTGCATATCGATTTAAATTACGTAAAACCGAGTTCAACGGTGATTTGTAAGGTCAGAATCGGTATAAACTTATAGCCTCACTGTTAGCCGAATCGGTAACGTCAATGTCGTCCTGATTTCGTGCCTGTCTGCTGGACGGTAGTTCGATCCTATGAGCGGACGAAATTATTATCAACTAAAAATTCCCCTTCGGTTTGCATATATGAAAATATATCAACTCCAAGGTAGAGCGAATTAGATATTAAAGGACATTTGTAGCTCGAATGATATATATATATATATATATATATATATATATATATATATATATATATATATATATATATATATATATATATATGTGTGTGTGTGTGTGTGTGTGTGTGTGTGCATTGTGAGAGAGAGAGAGAGAGAGAGAGAGTAGATTTAATATGGGCTTTTCATGGGGAAAAAGAACAATAAGCCATCATACCATGAACCTAAGTATTCAACCTTATAAACGCGTGTATGTAATACGATCACATTTCATTAACGTTTCATCAACAGCAAGCTTGACAATATTAATTGATATACGTCTTTGAAACGATACTAACGTAACCTTGTACGTCTGTTTAGACAATGATAGGAAATTATTCATTTGCCATAAGACACAGGTAAACTATTAGGTAACGATAATTCAAATTCTTTATTCTCATCCTTTTTACCCTGACCTAAGATTGACGTTTTCTAACCCCGATTACTTAATGGCATTCACTCTGCTAATCAAACTCGCTGAGAGAGAGAGAGAGAGAGAGAGAGAGAGAAGCAATTTAGTTTTTATGATTTTAGGTTGGGTTAAACTTGTTAACAATGAAAAGTAATCATTCCTATTATTTCAGCCATCAAGCTTCATATATATGACTCCTTTTAAAGCTTGTACGCAAAGCTTTTTTTTTAATTAAACTTACTATACAAAGCAGCAAATAAACAGACATAAAAGACAGGCATCCAAAGAGCAGGTAGGTGAAGGCCATGAAGATACCGACGTTTTTTTGTGAGCTAGTAATCATTCTAACCGGAAGGTCAAATCTTCTGAGCTTCAAATGACTGGTTCCTTTTTACTTTCTCATTTTCTTATGGTATCTGTGTTTCTGTAAAAAAAAAACGGTGCATCTATTTCCCATCATTTTTTTTCTATGAATTAGTATATGGCAATCAAATATTGTCTTTGGTCCCAATTATTTTGAAGAACAGCACTGTTTTTTCTTTCTTCAGTAAATGCAAATTTTTCTTTTCGAAACTTATCCAGTTCCTGAAATTAGAAAAACAAAAGTCTGACATAATTTGAGCTGCTAAATGAACGATGATACATATAGTTATCTAAACCTTCACTTTAGCAGTGGTCGTCCTTTTGCTTCCTAAGGAGAAATTAAGAATCTGGACGTCACTGATAATCACGTTGAATCCTAAACCTCATTTGAAATCAGTCTCGCATTATTATTCCCACCTCGCCTGTCTGTCTGTTTAACACACACACTCTCTCTCTCTCTCTCTCTCTCTCTCTCTCTCTCTCTCTCTCTCTCTCTCTCTCTCTCTCTCTCTCGTCTCGAAATGTAACCATTTTTTTAGAGCAGTTTGCAGTTCCTGCTGCCATCCTTTCATCTAGTCAAGGCCCTTAGCATCTGAAAGGCGACCAGGTATATATAGTCGGACCTGACTAAGGTTTAGCACACCCTTTCGAGCCGCAGAAGCCTTCGTCAGGAGTTCTGGGACGAATTTCAAGCATCAAATATGAAGTTCCTTGTGAGTATCCTACCTCTTTATAGAAGTTGGAACATTTTCAAATGACAGAAAATATAGAAACTTAAATTCTGTAATGCCCTCCCTCTCCATCAATGTCATCACCTTGTGTTATGTTTTTAGTTCAAAGGATTTTACTTTCAAGTAGCATAAGTTGAAACAATGTAATGTTGTACAGATTTCCTCATGAACAAGGAGGCTATTTACATATTCTCTCTCTCTCTCTCCTCTCTCTCTCTCTCTCTCTCTCTCTCTCACACACACACACACATACACACACACATTTATTGTTAGTGCAGACTTCTATAGTTTCTTATAATGAAGTTGAAAGACTAAAGTAACAAGTAACTCATTTGATGTGACCCACTCATTCGCCACACACCCCCCCCCCCCCCCCCCCCCCCTCTCTCTCTCTCTCTCTCTCTCTCTCTCTCTCTCTCTCTCTCTCTCTCTCCCATCATTGTTTACTTCATGTAAATTTGGACTAACCTAGAAGTTGATAGGTTACAATGAGTCAAGATAAAATTCTATGCAATAAATTACACACAGTATTCGAAAGTGGTCAGCGTTGCATATGAGAGGATACATACTGTTTGAGAGTTCTGTATTGTAATGAGTTTATGCAATACTATGTCGTATGAAAATTCACACAAGTCCGAGTACTTATGACGATCATTTATAAATATTCCAATGTTGCGAAATTTTGAGTCTGAAATCCATACATGTTTATTCTCGATCTCGATAAAAGTATCAAGGAAAATTTTCAGTCAAACGCCATTGACGCTAATATGGAAAATTACGAACATGATATTCAAATACTGAAAAACTTAAATAAGATACTAAAGGAATTTTTTAAACTATTCAGAACTGTATATATGGATCACAAAATTTTCCATGATCACCAGACGTAAAATTTCGTTTTAAAAAGTTATCAATATTTAGGTACAATACAATGAACTATTAATGCGAGAATTCAAAATGTATGCAGAACTGTGAAAGCTCCTGACAGATTATCATTATTTTCCTAGTTATTGTTCTTAATAAAGAACGTGAACTTTCTTTTCTTACGATAAAATTTAATCCAAAATAAAACTTTCCTTCTTATCATTCTTCAACAGAAAAGTGAAAAGTCTTAGGAACTGAAGTTCTTCTCATTCACAACAATAAATAAACTTTGTTTGATGTCGTTATTCTTATAGAAGTCGCGACGGAAATTTCACCATCTTAAGAATTTTTCATTTTTTACTTTCAGGTAGCAGCTATCTGTGTGTTGGCCATCGGCGTCAACGCCCAGGTTGGGCCTTCAGGAATCGTCAGCCCTGATGGTGTCAATACCCAGTTCACCCACGAATTTGCTCACGACATAGCAGTGGTCGGACCCTCTGGAATTGTGACGAATTCAGGCGCCAACCGTCAGCTCACCCATGGAGAGGCCACGCTCCACGTCGGCCTTCCTGTAGCTCCAGCGCCCGTTCCAGTCGCCCACTTTGTCCACCACAGTGGAGGAGTCATCGGACACTCAGGCATCGTCAGACCCGATGGAAACAACGTCCAGTTCTCTCACGGACAGGCTCACAACATCGTCTTAGTCGGGCCGTCTGGCATTGTCACCAGGGACGGATCCAACATCCAGCTCACTGATGACCTCCAGTTTGCCCACCGTGCCAAGCGCAGCTCTGGATTCGTGTCTGCTAACGGAAACATCGGCCACTCTGGAATCCTTAGGGCCGATGGATCCACTGACCTTTTCAGCCACGACCTGGCCCATGACATCCTTCTGATTGGACCATCTGGTGTTGTGACCAAGTCTGGTCGTAACCTCCAGCTCACCGACGACCTCAGAGTTGCCAACCCACGATCCAAGAGGTCCCTCGAAGGAGCTCTCGTAGGACCATCTGGAATCATCACCGCCTCTGGGCAACTGATCCAGCTTCCATCTGGCGCCTTCATTGTTCATGCAGGTCCATCCGGCGTTGTTCTTTCTAACGGAATGAACATTCAATTCCAATGAACAGGTACTTCGTTCATCTCTTAAACAAGTACTTGCTTATAATCTAGACGTGACTCTGTTCTGTTTGTTCTGCTGTTATGTTATTCCTCGGTGATCGACTGGGAAGATTTATATTTTATAGTTCAGAAACATTATATAATGAATAATCTTATAAAAAATATATAAGACTGAAGAGCAGACGTGTTTTCATTTGCCGATTTATAATATTTCATGATCACACATGTGATTTCATTATACTCTATGTTATGACAACAAATAAACTTTTGTCAGAATTAGATATATTGGGAATGTCCATTTCATGACAAACAACTGCATCATGAGAAAGAAACTGAAACTGAAGATTAAGGATTCTAACAAAATAGGCATAGTTAGATAGACTAAAAAAGTTACAAAAGAAAATGTAGGATGAAAAATCATAAAAATTTCTTTTATTAAAGCCATGTCTTGCATTAAATTCAAAACGCATATCCACTTATACGCATATAAGACGATAAAATCATGGAATTGGTTACAAAAGACAAGCTTCGCTTTTGCCATTTACATATGCCCTATATAATAGTAAGATATATATATATATATATATACACACACACACACACACACACACACACATATATATATATATATATATTATATATATAGTATATAGTATATATAATAATATATATATATGTGTGTGTGTGTTGTGTGTGCGTGTGTGTATGTATGCATATTAAAAAATGCATTGAAATCACATATGTGAACATGAAAAACTATAAATACATATATGTGTCATATATATAGTATATATATTACATGTGCATGTTCGTGCATGTGGATGTGTATGAGTGTTGTGTGTGTGTGATAATGAATCCAAGTAAACATTTTTCCATTCGTGCTGCTCAAATCCAGAGACAAGGAACTGGTAATGACGTTTAAGAAAGGTGAAATGCAAATGATTGCAAATGAACTCCTACCCTTCGGTTATGACCTTTCTGAGGGGGACGAGTGAGAGTAGTTGTTGTTTTTTTTGTTTTTTTTTTTAGGTGTTAAGACGAAAATCACTATCAAGAACAAGTCTTAATGATGAGCAATTGAAATAACTCAATAGAGTACAGGCTGTCATTACCATAACACTGTTTTTTGTCAGGCAATAAAAATACCCCTTGCTTTTTGTAACTTTTTTTTTTTTTGTACTGTCTATATCTTCTCTTCCTTGGTTTCCTTTCCTCTTCTTTACTGCCTTTATATATTGTATATTGTATGCCCTGCTTAGGCAGAGCCAAACATACCAGCTATTCTGGCCTTATATAAATTAGTAATTCATTATAAACTACTACCATAAAATTTTAGCCAGCAAACATTGCTATAGCTTTAGAGATATTTCCAAAGCCTGGTATCCTGTTTTGATTTGATTTGATTTCTGATTTAGTGTTATTCCCTAGTCTTTATATTTTGTGAAATTGCCATTGTCTCTGGTGAAATTTACATTTTTGTGTAATCTTATTTAATCTCTACGGAAGATTACTTAATTAATTCTACCCTTGTTAGTTTGCACTAATGCTTAGTATGATGTGATTAATACTGTTAGGTGTCTTCTTGTTACGAGACAGTCATTTAACGAAATCATAGGGCTATTAACACACCTGAACGTGTCATGTCGCCCCATCAGGGTAAACTAATAGTATGTGATGCCTTAAACAATTAAGCTAGCGGTATTATATATGATATAATTTACCCTGTAGGTTAAGTTTTATCTAATAATTATTTGCTATTAATTGTTATTCTCAGTGTGACGTTATATTTCAAGAATATTCTTTATTGGAATATAGCAAGTTGTTAGTCTTTAGTCACGTCACACCTTATTTTCAAATTAAGGATTAATCCTCTGCCTGTCGAATAAGACTTCATGAATATTATCATCGGCAGTGTTTGAATATTGCTTATATTATAAGTCCACTCAAGGGAGTATAGAAGGCTCAGTAATTTATATTTGTCATTCGTCCTTGTTTCAGGCTTGTCTTGTTCATTCCAACCCGTCTAGGGTTGAAATGTCCTCTAGGATGGGGAGTTGTTCAAGATTTTAAGGCCCTTTGAACTGAAAGCATCAAATCTCTGGAAACTTTCTCAGCCCCCATTGGCTGTCCGGAATTTACCCCCCGCAGGGTGTGGGCAGCGCTTACTAGGAGAAGTCTTAAAAGGACAGGGACCCAACAGTTCGTCCCCAGAAGAATCTTACACATAGGAGAGGTCAGAAGCTCCTGCTACCTCACCCTGCAGACAACACCTCGTCCCTTTCTGCTCGCCTTGCCTCCTCTGGGGAAATCCCAAGTATTTATATACGTCCATAGTGCACAGAAATATCAGCAGATAAGAAGACTACCCAGCCCAGGATTTCCAGGAACTGTGAGAGTGAATTCCAGTTCAGCCAGGGAATTGTTTTGCCTTTTGTTTGTATTTCATTTCCAATCTTCCAAGGAGACTTCCCCCCTCCTTTGTTTAGATTCTATTTCCTGCCATCTTGATTCAATGCTGTGATTACTCCCCTCGTGATACTAGTAAACATCCCACAGTAAATTCAAGCAACGAAATAGTTCTCTCTGTGTAAATTCCCAGTCATTTTCATCCCCTGAGTGGCCTGTAAACTTTTGATTGAAAGAAAGTAGTGTGTAACGCTCGCCCACATGTGGCCCTCGCCTTATGCCAGGATACCATCTCTTTGCACACAAATACCGTGCCTAATTGTGGTAGAACTTGGGAACCCTTTGGAGTAAGCCTTGCATTTTCAATAACCCGTCTGCGCAAAATTCTAAACGCTGTGTCTGGTTGCCCCCAGCTACATGTTTCCGGTGGATCGAGAATAAACCACCTTATTAGTTCCTGGACCTATGTAAATTAATGTAAATATAGTGCATTCAAAATCAAAGTCCAGCTGTTATGTAAATTCCTCTCTCCTCAGTAATATCGGCCTTCTGCCATAGTTTTTTTCCTCTTTTCTTTGTTATGATCTCTCGTTCCTCCATTCAAGGCCAATTTTTTCTGTGTTAAACTACTTTTTTCAGGAGTGAACGATATTCTCTCTCCCTCTTTCTCTTGCTCGATATATATATATCTATATTATCTTTCGTCTTTTCATTAATAATAATTTTTGTTGGGAAAATTTGTGTAAAAATTCATGATATTAAATTGTATATGCTCCCGTGATTTTTCAAAATGTACTGTTTTCTGGAAGAATCACTTGTTTACTGCAGGTATCCTTCAAGGTGTGGCTAGCCTCTGGCGACTCCTCCTTTCTGTAGAGTGAAAATCGCCCTTATGGCTAATCTGGTAGTGTCAGTTTGTATATTAAGCCTTCTTTTGACAATGTTGTTTTTTGTAAAATCAGTTTGCCTCAGTAAAGTACCGAAAGTACTTGGCTATCTCGCTTTTTAATTTTTCCTTTCGGGGGTAAAAAACCTTTATTCATATATATATATATATATATGATATATATATATATATATATATCTATATATATAGTATATATATATAGTAGATAATAGTGAGCATGATGACCTATAAGAATATTTATTCGAAATTCTGGTCCATTATCTATCTTTCCCTGTCTCATATATATATATATATATATATATATATATATATATATATATATATATATATATATATATATATATATATGAATAACTTGATCACGAAGTATATAAAACGTGATGCTATGTATAAATAAAGGTTTTTTTGCCACGAAGGAAAAAATGAAAAATCGAGATAGCAAAGTACTTTCGGTCCTGTTTGGACTCTTTACTGAGGCAAACTGATTTTACAGAGGACAACATAGTAAAAAGAAGGCTTAATATCCAAACTGACACTACAAGATTAGCAATAAGGGCGATTTCACTCTACAGAAAGGAGGAAACACCTGAGGGTAGCCACACCTTGGGGGACACAGGCAGTAAACAAGTTATTCTTCCAGAAAACAGTACATTTTGAAAAAACACAGAAGCATATACAATTTAATATCATGAAATTTACACAAATTTTCCCAAAAAATTATTATTAATAAAAAGACGAAAGAAAATATAAATATATATATCGAGCAAGAGAAAGAGGGAGGGAGAATATCGAACCAGAGAGAGAGAGAGAGAGAGAGAGAGAGAGAGAGAGAGAGAGAGAGAGAGAGAAATAATAACTATATACATGTGGGACTAATTTATTAGTAGTTCATTTATTTTAAGGTCATTCATAAACATCTTACAAATATATGGGTCCAAATGGTACATTCCCAGACTAAGGTTTAGGTGGTTTTTATTAGTGATTTGTATAATTGCTGATTCCAGTAAATTTCTTGAAACATAATCATTAGATCTAGCAATTCCGAGGTATCACCCCAATTAATACAATGATATTTTTCACTCAGATGGATAAACAGTGCATTTGAAGTCTGGGCTGCTCTAACTGAATACATATGCTGCTTAATACGTACACATAAATTTTTACTTGATTGACTAACGTAAAACGATGGGCAATCCTTACAAGGAATTTTGTAAATGATGTTGTTATTTGTTACGGGACTATTCTTAATTAGCATATCTTTAATGGTATTGTTATAAGAAAACACTACATTAACATTAAACGATTTAAATATTGATTTTATGGTTCCCAATCCACGAAAGTAAGGTAAGCTAAGTACATTTTTAGGCATATATTTTTCATTAATAGCAACACTATAAAACTTTTTATGAGCTTTTTGATAACACAAATCAATTAAATGAGGTGGGTAGCAGAGATGGTTTCCTATCTTTTTTATGTATTCTATTTCTTGGTGAAGATATTGTGGACTCGTGATACGCAAAGCGCATGGGAACATAGAAGAAAAAATGGAAATTTTAATATTAAGATGGTGGACATAATAAAAATGTACATATGTTAAATTATTTGTGGGTTTTCTATAAATACTGAATTTGCATTGGAAAGATTCTCTATGTATTAATACATCTAGGAAAGGGATGACATTGTTATTTTCGATTTCAACAGTGAATTTTATGGATGGCACTAAATTATTCAATTTAGACAGTAAATCATTTACATCGATACCAACAGGTAAGACTACTAAGATATCATCGACATATCAGTACCATTTTAAGGGGACAAGTGTGATATTCGGGAGGTGTTGTCTCTCAAACAATTCTATATATATGTTTGAAAGGAGAGGTGATAAAGGGTTACCCATGGCCATACCAAATATTTGTTGGTAATATTCTCCATTAAAAATAAATCTGCAATCACAAATACATAACTTAATCAAGGAAATTATGTGACTAACGGACATAGGCAATTCATGCAGTACAAGTTCATTACTTAAATATTCTAGCACAGTCAATAGGGACTTTTGTAAACAAAGAACATACATCAAAACTGACAAAGATATCGCTAGGTTTTAGTACAATATTATTTAATTTTTCCACAAGATCAAGAGAATTCCGGATGTGTGATTTAGATACAGTTCCTAGTAGAGGGGATAACAATTTAGTAAGATATTTAGATAGTTTATAAGCAATTGATCCTACAGTACTAATAACTGGACGCATAGGTTTGTTTTCCTTATGAGTTTTGACTAGGCCATATAAATAGCGACATCTCTATATAAGTTTAAAAAATACTGTGACCTACCACAAAATCATTTAGACATTATCAAAGGTATGACATATAGTGCTACGCATGCCTATCATGAAAATAACTTCCCCACTCGCTATAGAAAAAAGTTTAAAAGAATTGAAGAATGATAATAGCTTACACATTACCAAGGCTGATAAATCCAATAGTTTAGTGGTTCTTGACAAAACTGACTACATATCACGCATGCATACTTTACTAGAGGATGAAATAACTTACAAAAAACTCGCAAAAAATCCGTTGGACCAAGTAATAAAAAACTTTAATATCAATATCAAACAAATTCTTAAAGATAAAAAAGAACATTTGTGTAAGTTAACTGTAAAGTGTCCCTCATTACCTTATTTTTATGGCCTAGTCAAAACTCATAAGGAAAACAAACCTATGCGTCCAATTATTAGTACTGTAGGATCAATTGCTTATAAACTATCTAAATATCTTACTAAATTGTTATCCCCTCTACTAGGAACTGTATCTAATTCACACATCCGGAATTCTCTTGATCTTGTGGAAAAATTAAATAATATTGTACTAAAACCTAGCGATATCTTTGTCAGTTTTGATGTATGTTCTTTGTTTACAAAAGTCCCTATTGACTGTGCTAGAATATTTAAGTAATGAACTTGTACTGCATGAATTGCCTATGTCCGTTAGTCACATAATTTCCTTGATTAAGTTATGTATTTGTGATTGCAGATTTATTTTTAATGGAGAATATTACCAACAAATATTTGGTATGGCCATGGGTAACCCTTTATCACCTCTCCTTTCAAACTTATATATAGAATTGTTTGAGAGACAACACCTCCCGAATATCACACTTGTCCCCTTAAAATGGTACTGATATGTCGATGATATCTTAGTAGTCTTACCTGTTGGTATCGATGTAAATGATTTACTGTCTAAATTGAATAATTTAGTGCCATCCATAAAATTCACTGTTGAAATGGAAAATAACAATGTCATCCCTTTCCTAGATGTATTAATATATAGAGAATATTTCCAATGCAAATTCAGTATTTATAGAAAACCCACAAATAATTTAACATATGTACATTTTTATTACGGCCACCCATCTTGCAATATTAAAACTTTCAATTTTTGTTTTTCTTCCATATGTTCCTACGCGCTTTGCGCCATCACGAGTCCACAATATCTTCACCAAGAAATGGAATACATAAAAAAGATAGGAAACGATCTCTGCTACCCAACTCATTTAATTGATTTATGTTATCAAAAAGCTCATAAAAAGTTTTATAGTGTTTCTATTAATGAAAAAGATATGCCTAAAAATGTACTTAGCTTACCTTACTTTCGTGGATTTGAAACCATAAAATCAATATTTAAATCGTTTAACTGTTAATGTAGTGTTCTCTATAACAATACCATTAAAGATATGCTAATTAAGATAGTCCCGTAACAAATAACAACATCCATTTACAAAATTCCTTGTAAGGATTGCCCATCGTTTTATGTTGGTCAGTCCAAGTCAAAATTTATGTGTACGTATCAAGCAGCATATGTATTCGGTTAGAGCAGCCCAGACTTCAAATGCACTGTTTAATCCATCTGAGTGAAAATATCATTGTAGTTAATTGGGGTGATACCTCGGTCATTGCTAGATCTAATGGTTATGTTTCAAGAAATTTACTGGAATCGGCAATTATACAAATCACTAATAAAAACCACCTAAATCTTAGTCTGGGATAATGGTTACCATTTGGAACCCACATATTTATTTATAATGGTTTATGAATGACCTTAAAACTTAAATAAATGAACTACAATAAATTAGTCCCACACATGTATAGTAGTTATTATTTCTCTCTCTCTCTCTGGTTCGATATTCTCTCTCCCTCTTTCTCTTGCTCGATATATAATATTTATATTTTCTTTCGTCTTTTCAATTAATAATAGTTTTTTTGGGAAAATTTGTGTAAATTTCATGATATTAAATTGTATATGCTTCCGTGTTTTTTCAATATGTACTGTTTTCTGGAAGAATACCTTTGTTTACTGCATGTGTCCCCCAAGGTGTGGCTACCCTCAGGTGTTTCCTCCTTTCTGTAGCGTGAAATCGCCCTTATTGCTAATCTTGTAGTGTCAGTTTGGATATTAAGCCTCCTTTTGACTATGTGTCCTCTGTAAAATCAGTCTGCCTCAGTAAAGGGTCCGAACAGGACCGAAAGTACTTGGCTATCTCGCTTTTTCATTTTTTCCTTCGTGGCAAAAAACCTTTATTATTCTATATATAGTACAAGATATAAATATATATATATATATAGATATATATATATATATATATATATCATATATATATATATATATATCTATTATATATATGCATATATATATATATATATATATATATATTATATATATAATATATATATATATGTATATGATGAATAATTATCACATCCCCGTGATTCATATAAATCATTCGAGCTACGTTCGTCAACGTTCGAATTGGCTAACATGTAGAGGGGGTTGCATATCGATTTAAATTACGTAAAACCGAGTTCAACGGTGATTTGTAAGGTCAGAATCGGTATAAACTTATAGCCTCAACTGTTAGCCGAATCAGTAACGTCAATGTCGTCCTGATTTCGTGCCTGTCTGCTGACGGTAGTTCGATCCTAAGAGCGGACGAAATTATTATCAACTAAAAATTCCCCTTCGGTTTGCATATGATGATATCAACTCCAAGGTAGAGCGAATTAGATATTAAAGGACATTTGTAGCTCGAATGATATATATATATATATATTTATATTATATATATATATATATATATATATAACTATATATGTGTGTGTGTGTGTGTGTGTGTGTGTGTGTGTGTGTGTGTGTGCATTAAGAGAGAGAGAGAGAGAGAGAGAAGAGAGAGAGAGAGAGAGTAGATTTAATATGGGCTTTTATTGGGGAAAAAGAACAATAAGCCATCATACCATGAACCTAAGTATTCAACCTTATAAACGCGTGTATGTAATACGATCACATTTCATTAACGTTTCATCAACAGCAAGCTTGACAATATTAATTGATATACGTCTTTGAAACGATACTAACGTAACCTTGTACGTCTGTTTAGACAATGATAGGAAATATTCATTTGCCCATAAGACACAGGTAAACTATTAGGTAACGATAATTCAAATTCTTTTTATTCTCATCCTTTTTACCCTGACCTAAGATTGACGTTTTCTAACCCGATTACTTAATGGCATTCACTCTCGCTAATCAAACTCGCTGAGAGAGAGAGAGGAGAGAAGAAGAGAGAGACAGGAGGAGAGAAGAGAGAGGAGGGAGGGAGAGAAGAGAGAGAGAGAAAGGAGAGAGAGAAGCAAATTTAGTTGTTTTTATGTATTTAGGTTGGGTTAAAACTTGTTAACAATGAAAAGTAATCATTCCTATTATTTTAGCCATCAAGCTTCATATTATATGACTCCTTTTAAAGCTTGTACGCAAAGCTTTTTTTTTTTAATTAAACTTACTATACAAAGCAGCAAATAAACAGACATAAAAGACAGGCATCCAAAGAGCAGGTAGGTGAAGGCCATGAAGATACCGACGTTTTTTTGTGAGCTAGTAATCATTCTAACCGGAAGGTCAAATCTTCTGAGCTCAAATGACTGGTTCCTTTTTACTTTTTTTTTCTCTTATTTTCTTATGGTATCTGTGTTTCTGTAAAAAAAAAACGGTGCATCTATTTCCCATTCATTTTTTTCTATGAATTAGTATATGGCAATCAAATATTGTCTTTGGTCCCAATTATTTGAAGAACAGCACTGTTTTTTTCTTTATTTCTTCAGTAAATGCAAATTTTTCTTTTCGAAACTTATCCAGTTCCTGAAATTAGAAAAACAGAAGTCTGACATAATTTGAGCTGCTAAATGAACGATGATACATATAGTTATCTAAACCTTCACTTTAGCAGTGGTCGTCCTTTTGCTTCCTAAGGAGAAATTAAGAATCTGGACGTCACTGATAATCACGTTGAATCCTAAACCTCATTTGAAATCAGTCTCGCATTATTATTCCCACCTCGCCTGTCTGTCTGTTAACACACACACACTCTCTCTCTCTCTCTCTCGTCTCGAAATGTAACCATTTTTTTTAGAGCAGTTTGCAGTTCCTGCTACCATCCTTTCATCTAGTCAAGGCCCTTAGCATCTGAAAGGCGACCAGGTATATATAGTCGGACCTGACTAAGGTTTAGCACACCCTTTCGAGCCGCAGAAGCCTTCGTCAGGAGTTCTGGGACGATTTCAAGCATCCAATATGAAGTTCCTTGTGAGTACCTAACCTCTTTATGAAGTTGGAACATTTTCAAGTCAGAAATGACTTTTAGAACCAAAATATAGAAACTTAAATCCTGTAATGCCCTCCCTCTCCATCAATGTCATCACCTTGTATTATGTTTTTTAGTTCAAAGGATTTTACTTTCAAGTAGCATAAGTTGAAACAATGTAATGTTGTACAGATTTCCTCATGAACAAGGAGGCTATTTACATATTCTCTCTCTCTCTCTCTCTCTCTCTCTCTCTCTCTCTCACATACACACACACACATTTATTGTTAGTGCAGACTTCTATAGTTTCTTATAATGAAGTTGAAAGACTAAAGTAACAAGTAACTCATTTGATGTGACCCACTCATTCGCCACACCCCCCCCCCACCCCTCTCTCTCTTCTCTCTCTTCTCTCTCTCTCTCTCTCTCTCTCTCTCTCTCTCTCTCTCTCTCATCATTGTTTACTTCATGTAAATTTGGACTAACCTAGAAGTTGATAGGTTACAATGAGTCAAGATAAAATTCTATGCAATAAATTACACACAGTATTCGAAAGTGGTCAGCGTTGCATATGAGAGGATACATACTGTTTGAGAGTTCTGTATTGTAATGAGTTTATGCAATACTATGTCGTATGAAAATTCACACAAGTCCGAGTACTTATGACGATCATTTATAAATATTCCAATGTTGCGAAATTTTGAGTCTGAAATCCATACATGTTTATTCTCGATCTCGATAAAAGTATCAAGGAAAATTTTCAGTCAAACGCCATTGACGCTAATATGGAAAATTACGAACATGATATTCAAATACTGAAAAACTTAAATAAGATACTAAAGGAATTTTTTAAACTATTCAGAACTGTATATATGGATCACAAAATTTTCCATGATCACCAGACGTAAAATTTCGTTTTAAAAAGTTATCAAATATTTAGGTACAATACAATGAACTATTAATGCGAGAATTCAAAATGTGTTATGCAGAACTGTGAAAGCTCCTGACAGATTATCATTATTTTCCTAGTTATTGTTCTTAATAAAGAACGTGAACTTTCTTTTCTTACGATAAAATTTTAATCCAAAATAAAACTTTCCTTCTTATTATACTTCATCAACAGAAAAGTGAAAAGTCTTAGGAACTGAAGTTCTTCTCATTCACAACAATAAATAAAATTTGTTTGATGTCGTTATTCTTATAGAAGTCGCGACGGAAATTTCACCATCTTAAGAATTTTTCATTTTTTACTTTCAGGTAGCAGCTATCTGTGTGTTGGCCATCGGCGTCAACGCCCAGGTTGGGCCTTCAGGAATCGTCAGCCCTGATGGTGTCAATACCCAGTTCACCCACGAATTTGCTCACGACATAGCAGTGGTCGGACCCTCTGGAATTGTGACGAATTCAGGCGCCAACCGTCAGCTCACCCATGGAGAGGCCACGCTCCACGTCGGCCTTCCTGTAGCTCCAGCGCCCGTTCCAGTCGCCCACTTTGTCCACCACAGAGGAGGAGTCATCGGACACTCAGGCATCGTCAGACCCGATGGAAACAACGTCCAGTTCTCTCACGGACAGGCTCACAACATCGTCTTAGTCGGGCCGTCTGGCATTGTCACCAGGGACGGATCCAACATCCAGCTCACTGATGACCTCCAGTTTGCCCACCGTGCCAAGCGCAGCTCTGGATTCGTGTCTGCTAACGGAAACATCGGCCACTCTGGAATCCTTAGGGCCGATGGATCCACTGACCTTTTCAGCCACGACCTGGCCCATGACATCCTTCTGATTGGACCATCTGGTGTTGTGACCAAGTCTGGTCGTAACCTCCAGCTCACCGACGACCTCAGAGTTGCCAACCCACGATCCAAGAGGTCCCTCGAAGGAGCTCTCGTAGGACCATCTGGAATCATCACCGCCTCTGGGCAACTGATCCAGCTTCCATCTGGCGCCTTCATTGTTCATGCAGGTCCATCCGGCGTTGTTCTTTCTAACGGATATGAACATTCAATTCCAATGAACAGGTACTTCGTTCATCTCTTAAACAAGTACTTGCTTATAATCTAGACGTGACTCTGTTCTGTTTGTTCTGCTGTTATGTTATTCCTCGGTGATCGACTGGGAAGATTTATATTTTATAGTTCAGAAACTTATTATAATGAATAATCTTATAACAAATATATAAGACTGAAGAGCAGACGTGTTTTTTCATTTGCCGATTTATAATATTTCATGATCACCATGTGATTTCATTATACTCTATGTTATGACAACAAATAAACTTTTGTCAGAATTAGATATATTGGGAATGCCTCCATTCATGACAAACAACTGCATCATGAGAAAGAAACTGAAACTGAAGATTAAGGATTCTAACAAAATAGGCATAGTTAGATAGACTAAAAAAGTTACAAAAGAAAATGTAGGATGAAAAATCATAAAAATTTCTTTTATTAAAGCCATGTCTTGCATTAAATTCAAAACGCATATCCACTTATACGCATATAAGACGATAAAATCATGGAATTGGTTACAAAAGACAAGCTTCGCTTTTGCCATTTACATATGCCTTATATATTAAGAATGATATATATATATATATATATATATATATAATATTATATATATATATACACACACACACACACATATATATAATATATATATATATATGTGTGTGTGTGTGTGTTGTGTGTGTGTGCGTGTGTGTATGTATGCATATTAAAAAATGCATTGAAATCACATATGTGAACATGAAAACTATAAATACATATATGTGTACATATATATGTATATATTACATGTGCATGTTCGTGCATGTGGATGTGTATGAGTGTTGTGTGTGTGTGATAATGAATCCAAGTAAACATTTCTCCATTCGTGCTGCTCAAATCCAGAGACAAGGAACTGGTAATGACGTTTAAGAAAGGTGAAATGCAAATGATTGCAAATGAACTCCTACCCTTCGGTTATGACCTTTCTGAGGGGGACGAGTGAGAGTAGTGTTGTTTTTTTTGTTTTTTTTTTTAGGTGTTAAGACAAAATCACTATCAAGAACAAGTCTTAATGATGAGCAATTGAAATAACTCAATAGAGTACAGGCTGTCATTACCATAACACTGTTTTTTGTCAGGCAATAAAAATACGCCTTGCTTCAATTCAGAGAGAGAGAGAGAGAGAGAGAGAGAGAGAGAGAGAGAGAGAGAGAGAGAGAGAGAGAGAGAGAGAGAGAGAGAGAGAGAGAGTGAAGAACATTTTCCGGTAAAGAATTTTGTTCCCCTTCAGCAAAAACTCCTGCTAAATCAATTACTCTTCTTTTGTCACTATATATCTTGGATAAAGAAATACAAAGAATGTAGGACATTGTACAATATCCTGTTGGGTGAGCACTCTCTCTCCATAGTATTTCATGTGAGTACATATAATATATATTATATATATATCAATATATATATTATATTATATATATATATATATATATATATATATTATATACGTCGTGTGTGAGCAATTTATATGTATATACACACATATCTATACATGTATATATATGCGTACATGTATGTATATATGTATACAAACATACACACACAAAT
>NC_087221.1:26837012-26839512 GCF_015104395.2 Macrobrachium nipponense
CTGTATTATTAGCTAATTTTTAAATCCTATGTCATTGTCACTGCAAAGTAAAGCATAATAAAAGTTGGAGCTGGTTCTTCATAAGGAAAATGATAATCGGCGTAAAAACTATCAGTTTGTAAAATAAACACGCACACACACACACACACACACACACACACACCACACATATATATATATATATATATATATATATATATATATATATATATACGTATATATATATACATATATATATATATATTTCATATATATATATATATATATATATATATATATATATATATATATATATATATATATACTATATATATTTCTATATATATATATATATATATATATATCTATATATATGTATATATATACATATACTATATATATACACACATATAAATATATATACACATACATATATATAACATCAATCCGCGTTTTCCTCTTAATATGCGCGCGCCTGCAATTGTGTGTGTGTATGTGTGTGTGTATGAGCTCGTACTCGCATCTTACGTTTTTCCCCCAGACGAACCATAAGATGCAGAACAAAGAGAACCATGAGAGACCATCATAAGAAAGGAAGCTACAGACCCAAATGCACAGAACCTCTTAAGAGTAGAACCATGGCAAGCGGATGGAGCAAGAACAGTAACTTAAACAAACTGAAGAGCTTGAAAGCACTTCGTGCTTCCCAAAGTCTCTTAACTTTGTAATTCACTTTAGAGTCTCTTCCCCATAATGGAGGGACCTCCTGCAGTGTCATGGGTAACTTGAACGCTTCGGGAAGAAAAAAAAATCTCCCTTCTAGTGAGAAACTTCACAGGTCGTCTTCTCTCTGACAGAAAGCCATGCTTCGTAATTTTGGAGGTATTACAAGTGCAACGTTCTCCTCCGTCTTGAAGCATCATGTCGCAAAAGTTTTTACTTGGCAGGTAATATTGGTGGCAATACTGAAATCAAGTATGTATGTGCTTGCTTGACACCGACTAACTACGTTGCGTGAACTAACATTGTAGAAAAGAAATCATCGCGATCAAGTTTAATGGGAAGATGTAGTCGGAGAAGCCATAATATATGTACGTTGGTCCCCCCAATCTTATTAAGCCTTCTGACTACTCAAACGAGAAAATTCCGTGCTGCTATAGGGTCAGCGTGATGTAGCAACAAAAGGTTAAACGTTTAGATTATGCATTTTCCTCTAGTACGTATAAAAAAATTAATGTTCTTTTTTTCAGTTTTCCAAGATTCTTACAATTCTTCTATACTCTGGAAGGCTGGTCTATAGCTTACTCGATTATACTTTCCCTTGTGTTTTTAAATTGTAGTTTCTTTGTTTTTCTTTTTCTTGTTTTTTTTCTAAATTACAGTCTCAGACTAACCACGTCATTGGCATTATCAACTTAAAAAAATATTTAAGAAATATTTAGACTGAAGGTCGATTATAGAATAGAAATAACAAATGAGACCCTTTTGGTGAAAACAAGCATCTTTTTAAAGTCTATTCCTAAATCTGGTTTTAGCTTTTGGAGAGTAAGCACGTTTCCTGCGTTACTGTTCGAACTTAATGAAATTCATTTACTCTATGTAGGATCCATAATTCCCGGACTTTTACTTGGGCGATACGATCGTTTTATAGAAAAAAATGTATAAAATCTGAAGTTTCTTTTGTAAAAATCTGAATTTCAAAACACTCTACCTGTGTTGGCCGCGATAGAATCTCGCCTCTCGCAGCCTTAATGATCTCAAAGACCCATACAAGGCTTTTTGATAAAGAGGTATTTTCCTCATCCTTCGTTTTTTACACGCAGTATTTCATCCGACAGAATAAACGTCAGCCGTGACGGCGTTTCTACAACGTTTACGCTTCGCGATCAAGAGCTTAATTTCCATATCTTTTGCAGTGATGTGCCGATAAGTCCCGCGAACACCGTTATGTCCCCAAAGGCGATCAAGTTTAATCATGATCTTGTTTTTCGCCCCCCTTTCCTGCTCGACTTTTTCTCTGCGTTCTGGTCAAGGGTGTGGTGAACACATGACGACGTAGGATCTGTGAACATCGTCGCGTCGTGACTGGATCCTGCGTTAAGAAAAAAAGAGAGAGGGAAAAAAAAAGCAAAACTAGAATAAATATATCACAGTATGCCTGGCAGCTCTAAAGAAAGGGCGTGTTCTGGAGCTTTTACAAACGCAAAGGTTCTTTTATCAGATCTCCGCTGAGAAGTCGTCGCTTCCAAAGCTGTATTTTAAGAGAACTTTCCCTGGGGCTTATCTGTCTCTCTTTTTCTCTTACAAAGACGTGGACTTTTGCATATGAAAACGCCTTATGTGCCCACCATTTTTTAGTGATTTTGCAAACTTGGTTGAGAACCAGCGGCTATGTACAATAAAACTTATGAAAGGATTCCTTTATTTAGTCCCATTCAGGTTGGTATTTATTCAGCTATTTGTATTTTATTGAGGACCAAGGAAATTTCCGTAACTATGATTTTAAAAGTTTTCATTTATT
>NC_087221.1:26844512-26847012 GCF_015104395.2 Macrobrachium nipponense
GGTTCCGGGTTGCATCCTGCCTCCTTAGGGTCCATCACTTTTCTTACTATGTGCGCCGTTTCTAGGATCACACTCTTCTGCATGAGTCCTGGAGCTACTTCAGCCTCTAGTTTTTCCAGAATCCTTTTCAGGGATCTTGGGATCGTGCCTAGTGTTCCTGTGATTATGGGTACAATTTCCACAGGCATATCCCATATCCTTCTTATTTCTATTTCAGGTCTTGATACTTATCCATTTTTTCCCTTTCTTTCTCTTCAACTCTGGTGTCCCATGGTATTGCGACATCAATGAGTGATACTTTCTTCTTGATTTTGTCAATCAACGTCACGTCTGGTCTATTTGCACGTATCACCCTATCTGTTCTGATAACATAGTCCCAGAGGATCTTTGCCTGATCGTTTTCTATCACTCCCTCAGGTTGGTGTTCGTACCACTTATTACTGCAAGGTAGCTGATGTTTCTTTACACAGGCTCCAGTGGAGGGCTTTGCTACCTGAATCATGCCTCTTTTTGTACTGGTTCTGTGCAAGTGCCGGACATTCGCTTGCTATGTGGTTTATGGTTTCATTTTTCGTATTGCATTCCTACATATGGGAGAGATGTTATTTCCATCTATCGTTCTTTGGACATATCTGGTTCTTAGGGCCTGATCTTGTGCCGCTGTTATCATTCCTTCAGTGTCCTTCTCGAGCTCTCCCCTCAGTAGCCATTGCCACGTGTCATCGCTGGCTAGTTCTTTAGTCTGTCCCATGTATTGTCCGTGCATTGGTTTGTTATGCCATTCCTCTGTTCTGCTTGTCATTCTCCTGTTTCTGTATATTTCTGGGTCTTCGTCTACTTTTATCAGTCCTTCTTCCCATGCACTCTTGAGCCACTCGCCTTCACTGGTCTTCATATATTGCCCCAGTGCTCTGTTCTCGATGTTGTCGCAGTCCTCTATGCTTAGTAGTCCGCTTCCTTCTTCCTTTCGTGTTATGTATAGTCTGTCCGTATTTGATCTTGGGTGTAGTGCTTTGTGTATTGTCATATGTTTCCTCGTTTTCTGGTCTATGCTGCGAAGTTCTGCCTACGTCCATTCCACTATTCCTGCGCTGTATCTGATTGCTGGCACTGCCCATGTGTTTATGGCTTTTATCATATTTCCTGCGTTGAGTTTTGACTTGAGTATCGCCTTTAGTCTCTGCATATATTCTTTCTTGATCGTGTCCTTCATCTCTTGATGTTTTATATCCCCTCCTTCCATTATTCCCAGGTATTTGTATCCCGCCTCATCTATGTGTTTGATGTTGTTCCCATCTGGTAGCTTTATCCCTTCAGTCCTTGTTACTTTGCCCAGCATACATCTTCTGCAGTACTTTTGTCATGGGAATCATGGCTACTACAAAGAGTAGAGGGGACAGTGAGTCGCTCTGGAAGATCCCTCTCCTGATATTATTATTATTATTATTATTATTATTATTATTATTATTATTATTATTATTATTATTATTATTATTATTATTATTGTTATTATTATAATGCAGTTTTTGTCGTTGATATTATTATTCCTTCTCTTCTTCTTTTTTCATTATTATTATTATTATTATTATTATTATTATTATTATTATTATTATTATTATTATTATTATTATCATCAGGATTTTAATGTCATTGCTCATTATATTCTTCTTTTGCCCTGTTTGCTATCATTATTAAGACCGATATTTTAGTTATATTAAAATGAAAAAAAAAAAAAAACTTCGCAAAACACTGCAAACTTACCAGCATATTTAGCGTAACTCAGTGGCGCTCGGTGTTATTTATGAAGTGCTTACGTATGTACTAATCGCATGTGTTTGCAGATGACCGTGGCCTGGTCAGACTGAATGGTGTTTAAATAAATGATGAACTTTTGCGTTTGAATTGTACCTTGGGATGTCTTTAAGATGTGCATGAATAATTCTTTGTTTTCTTTTTATTAATCACAGTTCTGGCATAAGTTCTTTTTAAATATAAATCAGACAAAAACATCAAAATGAAAATTCATTATTGCCACTTTCAAGATTCTAGTGACGCTAAAATGAGTTTATGCAATTAGCTGATTCAAAGCAAGATGAAATTACAAACAACAGGTGACTAAACTTGCAATAAACTTGAGCAGTTTGATGCAAGCGGCAAAGGGTAAGAATGAGAACCAGGAATCAAAGGAACAAGAATTCCTGCTCCGAAAATTTAACAGAAACAAAGACTTCGTGTATATTGTTTCATTTTTCAAGGGTGGACATCAAACCGTTATTGTATAAAATGCTCGATATTTCTCACTATGCACTGGACCCATCGGAACAGAAAAATTTGCCTATGACGCGTTTGCGGATGAAAAAAAGAATAAAAGGACTCATTCATTTTTGCCTCTTGCGGAGCCTTTGTTCAGTGAAGAATTCTCGCCATTTGTATGCATGAAGAAGAGGCAATATTGGAACGCGAAGCAGGGTCCGCCATGAATACAGCGAATTTTAATTTC
>NC_087221.1:26849512-26857012 GCF_015104395.2 Macrobrachium nipponense
ACCACGTTTTACATCCTCCGACAATTTAAATATTTAAACTTATGCTCTCTTCCATTATTCACATCCAACAAACGATCTTGACTCGAATTCGGAATGTGAATAATATATTTCCCCGGAATAATTCTACGCAAAGCTTATTTCTCTCTCTATTCTTAATCTTATTCTTATTCTTTTTTTTTTTACCAGGTGATTGGAAGAACGTGAGAGCTATATTCGTTGCGTTTTCGTTCCAGCTCGGCTGTTGACAACGTATCAATGTCTTTAGGTATTAAACATGTAAAAGGAACTTTATTTAGATGCCGTGCAACAATATTTGCTTTTAGTTTTAGGGATGCGCGCGCGCGCGTTTGTGTATGTGATAGAGAGAGAGAGAGAGAGAGAGAGAAGAGAGAGAGAGAGAGAGAAGTATATTATTAATAGGGCTCCTTGGGAAACCTAAATAACAAAAAAAAAGTGCCAATAGTACCAAATACAGAACATGCAACAACAACAACTACAACAACAAAAACCCCAGACAGACAAAATTATCTAGATTACAAACTAGTCACTAGTTTTTAACCTTGAACATTGACTTTTTATGGCTGCGACCGATACTCACCTTTGACCTGGTAATGCTATATGAAATATTTACGAAATAATTTCTTATTTGGTATACACGACCCATTAGTTTTAATCATAAATTTTATATACTAAAATCCACCGTTAACAATATAACAAATTCTCTCGCTCTCTCTCTCTCTCTCTCTCTCTCTCTCTCTCTCTCTCTCTCTCTCAGTAGATTTAAACATTTAATGCCGTGGTCAGTTAAATATCCTTTCGAAACTTTCTGAACCCACTTCAATATTTGACGTAAACTTTTATTTATTTATTACCTAAGCAACCCTCCCCCTGTCTCCCCCCTTCCTACCCAAGAAAAAAAATATTTTTAAATTCCAATAACACCAAATTCATAAATGACCGCCATCATGATTACCTATCCCGTGTTGATTCAACAACATTTACGTTAACGCAAGAATACCAAAACGCATTGAACACGCCAAGGAAAAAAACTAATACCGTTTTAGCTTGGTTTTCCCAATAGCCTCGGAAGCCTCCCCCATTTTAGTAGGATATCGGTGTAGGATTCGGCCAGAACCGTCGATACTTTTCCCCTAAACAAGCGGGAGGATCCCATTATTGGTTTCGCTTCCAGGACCCCAGAATCGGAAGGGGAGATCTTATTGTTTACCATCAGATGCGGCTTAATATTCATATATTGATAGGGATAGCTCCGAATAACTAGCTCTCTCTCTCTCTCTCTCTCTCTCTCTCTCTCTCTCTCTCTCAATTCTAGAAAAGTTTTTTTAACAATCTTTTTTTCAAAATGTGAGTTTCTAACACTGTTTTTGAGTCGTACCCACTCAGCAACTGTATTCTAAGATTATCTTTTTTTCATAAAGGTTGAGTAATATATACATACATACATACATCCATATATATATATATATATATATATATATATATATATATATTATATATATATTACTCAACCTTATGAAAAAAAAGATAATCTTAGAATACAGTTGCTGAGTGGATATTATATATATATATATATATATATATATATATATATATATATATATATATATATATATATATATATATATACGTGACATAACTTCTAAATAGGGCAAAATTGAGCATTGAATTTTAGGCCTGTTAGGAAATCCTCTTCAGCCGTGTAAACACGTTTATTTTTTTTTTTAATTAGGTATGCAACTTATGGGATTTATTACAGTTCCCTACTTTTACACTATAGAAATTATTTTGAAAACCATCATCCAAATCAGCACAGGACAGCAAAAGCAAAAGGAAAATGTTCTAAGTAACAACTAGAAAGCCAAGCTCCATATCCTCCGTAGAGTTGTTTTAGAACTGACTTGAATCCAAATTTCCTATCAAAATTCTATTTCTTTATATGAGTCTTCGGTAGCTTTTCGAAGAAACGGGGCCGATTTAGCTTCCTCGACGCTTAATGGTATCGACGAACCGAGGAACCGCTTCGTTATCGTTCCTTTTACTGGTCGTGAAGGTCAGACCAAGGTCTAAGGAAAAGCCCTTGGGTCAGACATCGGTGATGAAGGAGGCTTGTGGAGTTGGCGTTCAGGTTAGGGAGAGGAGAATTCCTATAGGGGAATCTCTCTGCCATATAACGAATATCCCCTCTTCCCTTCAACTTCCCAGGAAGTTCTATGGGACGAGTAACGAAGCCTATATTGGTTTCCTTGTTCCTTTATTGTCAGGGATGTGAGGAAGTCCTAAGTAGTGCCATTTCTGGTTTCTGATATATTTCGTGGTGCAATCAGATATGACCGGAACGGGACGTATTGAATTCGTACATTTGTTTTATTTATTCTGATATATATATATATATATATATATATATATATATATATATATATATATATATGTGTGTGTGTGTGTGTGTGTGTGTGTGTGTGTGTGTGTGTGTGTGTGTTGCTAATAGTATTCTCCAGTATATTAGATAATTTCATTATTTTGACCTACAGAGAATAAAACTCAAGCATGAAATTCATTTTAGGGTTTTGCTTCTCTGTTGCAAAACAAGATGCTGGGTACAGAGGTTAAACTTAGAGATATATTATATTGTATTACATTACCATTACATTCAAAGCCTTACACCACCAGCTTCTTTGCCTGGAATGTCCTCCATTTACACTGGAAATAGCCCAGCGAAGTCAGTTTCCCGGTAAGGAATAATCTTTTGTCATCGCAAAAGCTATAAGAGAAACCTTGTAATTCTGAACACAGCATCTTTTATTTCAATTCTAATCTTTTCCTGAGAATGAGTTTTGCATACCATAATCGTTTCCTGGGAACATGAAAGTCGCGTTGAATCGGGATAAGCCAGGTGTTCCTCCCCAGGAGAAGAAGAAGATTCGAAAAAATTTTTTTGTCTTTTGGCGAAACGGTGACATAAAGAGTACAAAAGGACTCCGACGAGCAGATGGCCATTTTGTAAATTCGCAGCCACGACCCGAGAGGCCCTTTGGTCCGACATGCAATTGGTTTTTATAGACCTGTTACGTTTCGGTTCTCGCTCAGTTTTGTTCGCGGGAGGGGTGTTATAAGAAGGAGGGAGTTAACAGGGTATAGTAGCTACACCTGGCCAGCATGGGAGTTTCCTTTAACGAGCCGACTCCACAAACCTTTGTTTATTGTTTATCCTTGGCGAGATTGGGGGTTACCTTGTTAACACCCTTATCATTTTATATATATATATATATATATATATATATATATATATATATATATATATATATATATACACACACATAAGGGCCGGAGCTGGAGCTCAAAGAAGATATATCCCAAACGTCCTCTGTAAAATTGTCATAGCCTAGGTTGGGCAGCTGGTTTGCCTCACTGTATATTTACCTATATCGTGTTTGCCTTACTCTTTCTTTTGTATAGGTAGGTGTTTCTGAAATTTTAGTGAAGTCCTGTACTTTTAATTTGTCTGACTTTGGAGGTGCTGTTGAATTTTAACTTTTAACTTTAACTATTAACTTTTTACTTTTTACTTTATTGAGAGCTGTTGCGATGACATTTTTAATATAAATTAAATTAAATTATTATTAATGTTCGTAAACTTATATATATATATATATATATATAATATATATATATATATATGTACTATATATATATATATATATATATATATATATATATATATATATATATATATTGAAATTATTAGTGTTGCAGGCTGAATTATTCCATGCCAAAATGTATTCTATTTTTCTAGAGGCTTACATAATATAGTGGATAAAGTAGGAAGGTGGTTAAAAGAATTTTTACACAACAGAAAACAGATAGTTATTGCAAAAGATGAGAAATCGGATGAAGCTAAGGTAATATCCGGTGTGCCACAAGGTACGGTGTAAGCTGCATTACTGCTTGTTATTATGATTGCAGACATAGACAGTAATGTTAAGGACTCGGTAGTGAGTAGTTTCGCTGATGACACAAGAATAAGTAGAGAAATTACTTGTGATGAAGATAGGAACGCGCTACAAAGAGACCTTAACAAAGTATATGATCGGGCAGAGGTAAATAGGATGGTATTTAACACTGATAAATTTGAATAAATAAATTATGGAGACAGAGAAGGAAAGCTATGTGCATATAGGGGACCTAATAATGAGACAATCACAAATAAGGAAACAGTTATGCAATGATCAAATAGCAATTCTATTTGCAAAATGTAAAGCAAAAATGGGAATGTTGTTACGGCACTTCAAAACAAGAAAAGCTGAACACATGATTATGCTTTATAAAACATATGTTCGTAGTCCACTTGAATATTGCAATATGATATGGTACCCACACTATCAAAAGGATATTGCACAAATAGAGAGTATACAGAGGTCCTTTACAGCTAGAATAAAAGAAGTTAAGGATCTTGACTACTGGGAAAGACTACAATCCTTAAAATCATATAGTCTAGAAAGGAGAAGAGAACGCTACATGATAATTCAGGCATGGAAACAAATAGAAGAAATTGATGAAAACATCATGGAGCTAAAAATATAAGAAAAAGCAAGCAGAGGTAGATTAATAGTGCCCAAAACCATACCAGGAAAAATAAGGAAAGCACACAGGATATTAATCCACTACGCACCAGCATCGACAATGCAGTATCTATTCAATGCATTGCCAGCTCATCTGAGGAATATATCAGGAGTGAGCGTAGATGTGTTTAAGAATAAGCTCGACAAATATCTAAGCTGCATCCCAGACCATCCAAGATTGGAAGATGCAAAATATACCGGAAGATGCACTAGCAACTCTCTGGTAGACATTAGAGGTGCCTCACACTGAGGGACCTGGGGCAACCCGAACAAGATGTAAGGTCTGTAAGGTAAGGTTCCTTCAGTTACCGATAATAAATAGTTTTAAGACAGAAAAACAGGAGTATAAATCCATTTAATATCTCGGTACCTGGAACAGCAATTTATTCTCTTCAAGAAGTGGGTCCTTTTAAAGTCTGCAAAGTGTATAAAGGGTGAATTACCATCATATCATGTCGATGAAGAGTTCAATAAGTTAATATCAACAATCTTTATTGGCTGACAAGTCACGCTTGCAAACATAAGTATCAAGACGTTCTCTCTCTCTCTCTCTCTCTCTCTCTCTCTCTCTCTCTCTCTCTCGTTGTGTGGGAAGAAGTTCATAAATGGAATGAGGAATTATTTACACTTGAGAGAATGAGTGCTTTCAGTAGACTTAAATAGTCATTGCACCTCCTAGGAATATGAGAGAGAGAGAGAGAGAGAGAGAGAGAGAGAGAGAGAGAGAGAGAGAGAGAGAGAGAGAGAGTCGAAGGGCCGTTCATAGTATAGATAAAAAAGTATCGATAACAAAGAATGAAAAAGAAGAGAGAGAAAAAAGTAAGGACGTTCATGCAAAAAAAAAAAAAAGAGCTCAAATTATACCTCACATTTGTTTATTTTCGAAACTTCAAATTTCATTGCACCCTCCAAACCCCTGATTGATTGACTTCTTCTCGACCTCATTAAACTCATCTGAAAGAGAGAAAAAAACTTCCATTCATTACCTTTCATAATCACTCTCATGAACTCCTATCAACCAAACTCCCTCCTAAATAGGAGACACCCTCTTCTTCCACCCAGGAAGAAGGAAATTTGAGAAATATTTTCTTCCTTTTTCCAGCGGATTGACCCCCAATGCGAGGCTCCGATTGGGTCAGGTAATTCTTAACGCAGGACTTGATTTCCAAAGCTTTATTGAGTTTCGTATAAATTCTACGAGATGGATGTTAAGTCAGGTCCTTATTTGGAAAGCTGAATTAGATTTTGTTAAATAGTGTACGATAACTGTTAAGGACAAGATTTGGTTGCAAAGAATGAGTCAGGGATTCTTAATTATTTGGCAATTTCTGTTAAGGAATGGATTGATCGAGAAGTCAGTGGCAAGGCAAGTTTTAAGCTATTATATCCAGATGAGAATAGTACGATGATCAACTGTTCTATAATGATTTATTATAATTATCATTACTATTATTATTAATCCGTTGATATCATTCCGAATTAATGTTTTGAAAAAAAAAAATAATCACGCCAGTGACTATGGTAGTTTTGATGTCAAACAACTCACTATAAATCAGTTAAGAGAAAAAAATATTTATTTCAATATAGCAATCTTTAACGCGCGCTACGCTGTTGTGGAACCTGGCTCTGCCTATCATGTCTCTCCTACCTACCCCGCCCCCAACCGGACCGGACAAACACACTTGCAGGAGGAGGGTGGATGTGTCATGTTGACCCTACCCTGCCGATCCCCTACCTACCCCGCCCCCACCCAACGTGGACAAACAAGAAAGATGCACTCGGATTTTATTATTATTTGATAATATTTTGAATCTGAAGGGTAACAGATGAATTGATTATACCCATTTCATGACTGCCAATGTCCTAGTAAAGACAGAAAGGATGACGTAATAGAGAACTTTTTACAGTATTACCACGACGTATTATATGCAAGCGCTTAAATACTGAGAAGTGTGTGTGTGTGTGTGTGTGTGTGTGTGTGTGAGTGGGTGGGTGTGTACAGTGCACGTACGTGAGAGTAATTAAGCATCTGAAAAAGAAATTCTCAGTGACCATTTTTACATCTAAAGAAACCAGGATCGCTATACGTCAGTCTCATTCTCAACAAATGTTGCTACTCTTCTTGTGAGCCACCTTTCAGACTTCCATTGAAGGACAGTTCCAATCTCTTAACATCCCAGGAATTTTCCCGTCCATTTCTTTTCCCCTTTATTTGTTTTCCAATGAAGGACGTTAAGCCTAAGAGGGAGAACAGAAATTCTGTCTTATTGATTCGGGAACGGGAATTTCACCTCTTCTGAACCGTTTACTGCTCTCGTTCAGTTTGGCTAAGAAGTTTTAGTGATTATTTTATGCTTATAAGTTTACGATGGCAATTTCCACGGTGCATGGTATTTGTGATATGGTATATTTATAAAGTAAATTAAAATATTTTACAAAAGTCCAGTTCTGATGATTTGGAGTTTTATTGCGCCCTAGATGTACTATATGGAACTACATTGACAGCTAAGCCATATTAACGTTCATGCAAAAACATTCAGCTATAAAATTTAATAAATTGTGGAAATTAATACACGCAGGCACACCCACAAACACACACACACACACACACACACATATATATATATATATATATATATATATATATATATATATATATATATATATATATATATATATATTAAAGGAGAAAGCAAATGTGTCAGTGAATTGTAATACTTCAGCTTTCTTCGAAGCTTGCTGAAATGAAAGAATTGTTTTGATGATTGTGCATTATGAGGCCGGGGATCCGTACAGCCTAGTTGCTATGTGATTTTAAGGTGTGTCCAGATATGTACGTGTGTTTGTGCGTGTAATGATGGGT
>NC_087221.1:26862012-26867012 GCF_015104395.2 Macrobrachium nipponense
TGGTGTGAATTACTGAGGTTTGAAATGACAATATATATATATATATATATATATATATATATATATATATATATACTATATATATATATATATATATATATATATATATATATATATATATATATATATGCATACATACATACTACATATATATATATATATATATATAATATATATATATATATATATATATACATACATAACACGCAAACAAATACAAACATATAAATATATATATACAAAATTTTTTGGCTGGTACTATACAGGCAGATGAATGCAAAGGCTTCCTATAAGTTTTTATATATAAGTGCTAAAGATGCTCATTTCTACCCCAAGCTCGAAGTAAATAAAAATAAGACAAAAGAAAAGTAAGAATATGGATGAGGTACAGCCATAAATTAAGGATGTATAATAATGTAATATTTTTACAGAGTACAGAAACTATGGAACTAAACATCTAATCATTTTTTTTATCAAGTTACATGTAGAATTAATCGTCTTAATCGCAATATATAAACAAAAGAGAGTGTATATGAAATTATAAATAATTTTCGTCCAGTGAGTCTTCTGTCCAGTTTAATACTATGACCTTATAATCCTATTATTTTGAGTAAATAAAAGTTGGCATATAAGTCTTTCTTTAACAAACACTCCCACAATAGTTTTAAAATAGAAACATTAGTCTTAAATCATAATCCCATTTCCTCGGAAACATAACGAAAATACAATTAACCCAGTTATGAACTTTTTTTTTTTTTGCAGAAAAAAATGGAAAAAGCAATTATGTCCTTATTTAATCCCTCTGCCTAAACTGCTTATCCCCAACACTTCGTTTCTGAGTTCTATATTTCACGGCAGGTGGTGTTCATTTTGTTTAGATAAAATGTGATATTCTAAATGAATTTTAAAGCTCATTTTTCTGTCATGAAAAATGTTCTCCTCTGCGTCTGTTAGGATGATTTTACTCCCCTACTTTTAAAGGACTCTCTCTCTCTCTCTCTCTCTCTCTCTCTCTCTCTCTCTCTCTCTCTCTAGTCTTGAGAAGTGATTCTGAACATGTAGTGGGGATATTTTTAGTAATACGATCATAACTCCTCTGGGATTCTGAAGTTAATGAGGAAGAATATTTTTATATTCATATGCATTATATATAAGCATACATATATAAATATATAAATATATATACATACACACATCTCTCTCTCTCTCTCTCTCTCTCTCTCTCTCTCTCTCTCTCTCTCTCTCTCTCTATATATATATATATATATATATATATATATATATATATATATACTTACATAAATATGTATATATATATATATATATATATATATATATATAAATATTATATATATATATATATATATATATATATATATATATATATCAAAATATTCCGATGTAACGATAAAACGATTACGTATTTATTTATTGTAGAATGTTCAAGATAACACACACACAGACAAAGAGGTTCAACTTATTTCGGTTATATAAATATACATTTATACGCATTTCAAGGAGTTTTATTACATTTAAATCCCGAGTCTGTCACAAACTAAAAGTCATTGACGGTAAACAAGCAAATATACAATTTAAAGAAATAATTTTCGAAGAGCACACACTTTGGTCTTAATCTAGACCTACAGTTCTCGATATTTTCGGGTCTAGGCTTACCTAAATTTGTTCCAGCATGACTGATTGATTGATTGACTGATTTACTACACAGATCTGGCAACGCAGCTGTCAATGTTGCTGATGTCCATAGTGACAATGACGGAATAATATTTTTAAACGAAAACACCCTTATATGACAGACAACTTTATCTAAATTAGACCAACTATGGAACAAAGTTAACTATTTAACTTTTTGTATTTGTTTTAATGACTATTTAACTTTTCGTATTTGTTTTATCATTAAACAAAAAACATTTAATACACAAGGTAGGACAGTCTTCATGATCCATTTAAATCTGGGAACTATTTTGAATCATCAGACTCCACCACTGTTAAATGAAATATCGCATGTGAAACAATACTTGTCATGATAACGTCACTTAGCCGCTAAACTTTAGGAGATGGTCGTAATTAATTTAGTTTCTCTTTTATAAATAAAAGCCTTTTCTCACCAAACAAAACCTGGATATATCGCCTGAGGCATTGAGAATCAAGACCAAATGCATAATGTCATGAGTACTTGCGCTTAATTGCGCTTACTTTGTTTCACCTTAACTGCTGATTACTTTAATTTCTAGTGATTTCTCCTGTTTATTAAACAAAGTAACACGACTATACCAATAACAACTAGATGTCTGAGACTAAGGACAATTCTGGTAAAAGCAACGCAGACTAAACTGGATGATAATAAAATGCGAGGAAAACGATATCTGTCCTTGACTGTCAAAAAAGAAAAATAAATAAATAAATAAATAAAATAAAAAATCCAAGAATAACTGAACCGAGACAGCGATAAATAATCAGAAAAAATCTATGAATAACTAAAACGAAGCAGGTATAAATAATCAGTGAAGCGTACCTCCGAATCATCCTCGACTCTAAAGAACTAGGAAATATAATATAGAGGTTTTATGCCTCCTAAAAAAAATCTACTCCATTCTTTTATTATCCTGCGAGAATATTGGAAGGTTTGTGTTTTATTGTAACACAGAGAATAAAACTCCAACGCGGACGTTACCATCGTGCGGAAATCGACAAGGAGATTGCCTTTCCTATTCTAGGATCGTGAAATTTCGTCATTCCAGCGGGAAGAATTCTGCTGGCCTTCTTCAGTTCCCTAACCAGATTTTTAACTAACTGCCTATGGATAAATGTGCATCGTATCTGCTCCTACGTAATTTTAGCTTTGGCCACTAAGAATTTCGTTGACTTGACTTGTCATGTTTTCAGTGAATTTTTTGTCATGTAAAATTCTTTAATAAATTAACGCATTCTTCTTTTACGTTACCTACACGCACACAGAGGATTAGAAGGAAATCTCGTATATAAGAAAAAAGTCCACAATCTATCAGTTTTGTATCTTCTCTCAGCCGACTCAAACGAAAATGACACTAGGTAACAGCCACTAAATTGGAGGACAAGCAAGAGAGCTCATACGGTCTCTCTCTCTCTCTCTCCTTTCATTCTTTTGTATTATCTACACTCACAAATAAGGTCGGGAAAATTGGAAAATTCAGAATATTTCGAGGTTTCAAACCATAAAATAGTCTATTCATCGCTCGCGCTTTGGGAATTAAGGTGCCCGTCATTCACGCTTTATATTTTTATGAGCAAAGCCCCAGGTGTTTGAACTGACCGAGACTCGAGCTTTCCTCAATAAAAATTCCAAATGTAAGATGGACTCTGACATTTTTCAGTTAATTCACATTTTCCGTTTTTTGTTTCTTTCTTTCTTTCTTTTTTTTTGGGGTGGGGGGTTGAAGTCGTCGGAGGGGGAGGGTGGGGGGGGGGGGCATGAGCGTCAAGTAATGAATTCGGACCGTAACAAATAAAAGTCAGAGAAGTCAATTTAACTGAAGTTATTAAATATAAAGGAATATGTTTTCAGTTGACTAATTGTTGGGTTTTCTCCTTGTATCGAGCTGACATTCCTGAATGGCACTCTGTTCCATTTACTCTCGATTTTATACCTGCGAAGAAAGCGCCTGTTATTATTATTATTATTTTTATTAACCAGACCACTGAGCTGACTTTCTGCTCTCATAAGGCTGACCCGAAGGATTAGATTAGAATAAAATAAATCGTGTCTCGTCACATATCCATCGGAGATCTATTTTTTCCCTTTTTACTTATGAGGAATACCATACGTATAAGAGAAGAAAGATGAAGTGAATGTAAAGAATATTCATACATTTGTTGTTTGGTTTTAGGGCTTTGTCACCACTTCCAAATATAATGCAAAAATATTATGCAGATTCATTGTTACTAAAACAAAATATGTTTGGCCCAAGAGTGAGAGGCATTTAACTAAATGTAAAATCTTCTAGTAATAGTTTCTAACTTACGAAAAGGTTTTCTTAAGCTGTTTTAAGAAAAACAAAAGAGAGCAAAACTTGCCCACATCGCTCTCAAAATTGAAACAACCACTTGCACATTTATACATGTCAGCGAAGACATTCAGTTACCTAACAAGATACTTTGCATGGAATACCAGCCACCAAAAAAACTATGAAAAGATTTAGTATTAATACATTCTGACTTCGGTCACTCTCGTGGCATAGCGTCAATCTCTACTCCCCTTAAATGCAGATGAAAGTAATTTTTGCGAAAAAATGGAGAATGTGGCGCTGCAATTATGAATGTTTCAGAAACGAGTCCAGTGGCTTTTCGTGGAATCTTAGTAATAATATGGCCCAAGAAAATTGGAAAGTGTTTTCTGGTATTTTCCCCATTTTATTAAATTCATTTTATGCTTGAGGAATGTAGAAAATTCAGCTAAGTTAAAGTCTTTTTTTTATCAGTTATTCAGAGAGGAATTATACCAACTTTATTTATCTTTATTTGTTTACCCTCTCACCTATATTATTCGCTATACTGATTGTTTTGCGACAAGCCTTGATAAATGCTTTCGTTCTTAATTTCTATTCCTTTTTTTTTTAGCCTATCCGCTTCTTAATGTAAACCATTAATTTTTCAGTAATTACTTTCTTAATATTTAAACACTAACTTTGAATTGGATAACGGACACTTTTGTAACAAATTTAATTGGTGGATTCATATGGAAGCAGATGTCAATTCTATAGAATAAAAACAAATACAAAATGAATTTGTAAAACGGGTATTTTCAAATGCCTGATTTGTTTACCTGATTTGATTTCAGTTCTAAACTTCTCTCCTCTCACACACCCAATCTTTTCTAGCATTCTGTTTATGCTTTCCTTATAACAGCATTCATAAAATATTTTGAGAAATTCAATACTTTTACTTGACTTCATTTTATTTTCACGGTACCTGTTATTACCAGCCTGTTTTAGTTTCAGGTCGTT
>NC_087221.1:26872012-26907012 GCF_015104395.2 Macrobrachium nipponense
TCGGGGGCTAATGTTGATATTCATATGAATTTTATTAGCGGTGTAACCATGTCCTCTGAAAAGCAATTTGACTCTCGTGATGCCCGATGGATGTTCATTATGGCCAGGGGAACGTCCAGTTTGGACTCGCAATTTTAGTCCTCCTTAGATTGTTGTAAACTTTCATGATTGCTGAGTCGCCTGTGTAACTGGGTGAGTGTGTTTGTCTATTCGTGTACAGTTAGCAAAAGACGTTTGTGTAGTAGCTCTTCTCTCTCTCGTGCCATTTAGATATCCTTTCGAAATTTACTTAACCTATGATTAAATGTGTGACACACAGGGAGGATGAGGAGGAGGAGGAGGAGGAGGAGGAAGGAAGGAAAGGAGAGTGGGGAGGAAAGTGGGAGAGAGAAGCAAAGGAGAAGGCGGAGGGACGGGAAGAAGGGAAAGTATACTGGCATAAAACAACCTTAATTTCATCTTTTATTTTTTTCTTCATGCCTTTTGTTGCATCATTTTTTCCTGCAATACAGTCCGCTGGTTTCCTTAATTTCTGGCTTTGTCGACCTCCCTTTTGTTGGCCGAGTCCTTTATTGCAGTGTTTCCCAGAGCTCTACTTTACATTTACTTTTTTTTAGTGTATTTTTATCAGTATAATTCATTTCGTTTTTTTTTTCTTGTTACTATAACTTACATATAAGGGCCCTTGGCGGTGCGAAAGAAAATTAAACTCAACCGAGGTCCGACTTATTACTAAGGTTTATGTACTTTATATTCGAATTGGGCCAAAACTAATAAAGGTTCCGTGCGGTGGGGGCCCTTTTCTCTGAATTTTTGGGCTCCCTAAAGATTTTTTGTCGAGAGGAATTTTCATTCTCTCTCTCTCTCTCTCTCTCTCTCTCTCTCTCTCTCTCTCTCTCTCTCTCTCTCTCTCTCTCTCCAAGAGGCACACTTGTACAAAGGTTCAGGTAGGGAAATATGATACGGATATGAAATATTTTAAGTGGTAAGACCAATATTAATCATATACATTATGTTAATACAAGAAAAGTAACATTCGTACATACATATATAATTAAGCATTTGTAATGTCCACAGTGACCTCTCAACATCTCGACTTCCTGAAGCTTCTTGGTCACAGTTGTCCCTACAAAGCCTTGAATCCAAATGATGAAACATTCATTGGTTTTCTTCAATAGTGTTTATGGATCATTTAAAGGCTAGTGTCGGAAAAAAGGTAAGTGTAGCTGCATATATATGTTACATATAGGTTATATATATATATTATATAAAATATACATATGTATAGGTATTTATTATAATAATTATATAAATATTTATATATGAATATATATAGTATATATATATATATATATATATATATATATATATATATATATATATATATATAATACGTATATATATATATATATATATATATAGATATATATATATATATATGATATATAATATATCATAGTATTTGGTGATTAACACGATCCTCCAATACAGCACTAGTCAGCGGAATAAAATATGCTTAATTTAAATCATCAAAAGGAAAACAACTGTGAATTTTATGCCTGCAAAAACCCTCCCCCCACCAACCCCCCGAAAAAAAGGAAAAAAATAATTCAACGAGAGGCCTTGTTTATGCGAAAATATTTCGGGGAGACGGAATCCTTCCAAATGATTTTAGAAGGCCGCGCGTCTCCCGCAACTCGTTTTAATAATAAAGAAATGAAGCGGTTCTTATTATTAGGAGTTCCATTTCGATATTGGTTTGTTTGAGGGTTTCAGTGTTCCCTAAATTTCATTCTCCTGCAAAAGAAATATTCATTATATTTTTCTATTGCCGAGTGATTTGAAAGGATATAATAATATTCTCAAGTGAAAAAGGTTCTTTTACATTCTCCATTTTCTTTCCAGTCTGAAAATACAGAGCATGATTTTCATTTGAATAGTTACCATCATATATATATATATATATATATATATATATATATATATATATATATATATATATATATATATATATATATATATTGCTACGTCTATAGAACGCCTCGCCTTCCCAGCAGAGTTTTAGTTATATTTAATTATAAAAGTAGCAGCCATGCCGTCTCCTGAAGCTACTGTTGTTGGGAGAGGGTATGGTCGTTAGAATGATATTTCGGTCTGACGGAAGCTTAGGGTAAGAGAGGCAAGTCACAAGAGTAGCTAGGCTTCGAGATGGATTTTAGGGACTTCTACAATAAGACCTATTTTTCCTTCCCAATTTGCTGGCGTTGTGTTTACCACCTTTCAGGCAATGCTCGAGGCGGTTTTTGGAAGCCCCGTGATTCGAAAACACCCAGTATCGATCTCAGTCGGCTGCGAGAAGTGATCTCGGGCAGAGGTCAAATTGCCAGCCTCCAAAATTAGGCCTACCCACGACGTACTGGTGGACACGAACCCCAGACCTGAACAGAGGTCAGGCCGCATTCTTCTACAAGGATACACAGAATATTGCATAAAGGTACGTCTGAAAGTGTAAACTTCAACCCAGCACCTTTTACTACCATACGACTCTTGCTAAATTCATTTTCAATTCTCATTTTTACCCCTTCTACATCAGAAGCCCTTTGTCCTCATCGGGCCACGTGCTCCCCTTTGTGACTTGTTAAAGACCAAGTTTTCGTGCATACCTCAGTGAACCATTCGAGTTTACCTTCCCCAATGTTAGAGAATTAATCAGCCTTAATCAAAGCAAGAAGTCTTTTTCCTTTTAACTCGTTTAATCTGGGATTTCTTTTCCAGATTCCATGAGTCACGTGCCGTCTCTCTGCCGCAAGTGTGCATTAACCCAAGTGAATGAAAATCAGCTTGAATTGAAATGAGACTATAAGCACCCCAACGTGGGGGCCAATATCATTTAACTTTTCTCCAGGCCAGCCCGGGCCTTTTTGTAAATAAATAGTTTTAAAGTAACGAGCTGAGTTTTCTGGCGACCTTCCCTCTAAAGAAAGAAAATTAAATAAACTATCAGTTTACGGTAAGTTCAAGCAATTCCCTCTTGAAATCCCTCAATTATTTCCGTTTACGTATCTAGCTTCTCTCAAGGCCCTATATACGTAACATTGGCGACCTTGCCAGGATATGAACCTAGCTTGCTTAAAAAAAAAAAGCTTGTAAATCGCGTTATCCGTTGTAAAACGTAAACTGTAAATTATTTTACAAAAAGCAAATCAAGCACACTTGCAGGGAAAGAAGACACACTGACTCACGGTAAGGTATTCCATTCATTAATATGATTATTCTATAACCAATGTTAGCTTAAGGTACGTTTAAGTATTTTTTATTGTTGAAGTGGTCAAAAGAGCGTAGGTAGAAATCTTATTATTGTAACGGCGAACGCGCCAGTGCTTTATTTTAGCGGCGAGCAAACAATTTGCCCCGCGAATTCTCTGTTACTTTGTGCTGTCCTCGTAGGAGCTCTCACGAACACGTGTGCAAATAGATGCCAGAAAGAACCAGATCAAAACTAGGAAGTGCTTTGCCAGGGTTTATTGCTGTGTTTGAAAGCCTAGCTAGTTAGGAGTGTTTTACTAATAGTTACGGCAAAAGAAGTGTACAATTCTTTTGTCTGTGATATGTTAGGGTATCCATTTTTAACTTAGTCTTCATTCCAAGTGTTGGTAACCGCTACCTCTCAGCTTAAATTCAGCTTAGAGCATTCTCGCGCCTGCGCGGTCTCAACCAGCCTTCGTCTCATTCACTGCGGCAGCCATGTTTGTTTTCTCTTTCAACAGTATCTAAACAATTTAAGCAAAGTAACGTAAGTCACGAAGTTTTAACGTAAATAATATCAATGTCTGTACTAGTATCTATCGTCCTGCCAGAGAAATTAACGTAATTCGCCTTGAATAAGAAAGTAGAATCTTGTGTTGTAAATTGTCTTCGCATTTACAGAGAATCAGCTGATTCGCCATCAATGCTAGCACACCGTGGTGCTAACCCGCTCTTCTCGCCTCACGTGTTTCACCTCGCATCGCTCACTCGCGCGCTGAGCGAAAATTTCATTTCACTTCGCACTAAACGTAACCTCATTTACAATTGTTTGCTAACATCGTTTTCAAATCCTTACCGTAATTTTTCACTTGTCCTTACATAAAGTTAACGTAAATCTTAAAAGTAGAGTCACTTGCAAGAATTGTTAACGTAAAACGCGTCTTTGTAAAATTCATATCGAAACGCAAATCATTCATAAGCGCAAGCCGCTAACATTAACGTAAACATCGTTTCACCGCGAGCGCGTTATCATTTTTCATAAAAACGTTATCAAAAGCAATTCTTTCACAAAAAACCCCCCCCGTTAACGTAAGTAGATAATTTAACGCAAGTTGCGTCATATTAAACGAACATAAGTAGTTCAATTCAAATATAAGGGAGTTCATTCATATATCATTTTTCACCCTCTCCGAGAGAGGGAGAGAGAGAGAGAGAGAAAACCAGAACCCAGTATTCACGAAGCCAAGAGTACTACATCTTACCATTAATTATAGCATGCCGAATTAACCTTATTTTAGTCTCTTGTGTCTTTCATTTACACAGCGTGATACGTACGCGCATGTGTCCATTGCAGTTTGCAAACATTTATTTTGTTTTCATTATCGAGTACTTCAGCGAGTGACTGAGCATTTCTAAAATTTCCATTACCTGTCGTTGCCCGAGTGGTCTTTTCATTTTCTTTATCACGAAAGACTTGCGTATACCGCAAGCACAATTCGCACAGTGTGCCACGCCAATTCATTACTTCCAGACAGGGAAGTCGTTACCAGTTTAGGACTGGCCACCACCAGTGCACGTCAGGTCTTACCATTTTACAGTGCCACTAATTCTTGACCACTGTCCATCGACTTGGCTGCTGAAGTACTCCCACCTTTTACTTTCTCTCCTCCACCATTACACTCTGCCATGAGCAGTGCCATTTCACTTCAGTATATTTAAGTATACTGCATGTAGTGTCCGGGACACACCAGCACGATACCAGTGCTCCAAGGAACGCCTCCATAAATGCCATTGCACCTGTACAGGCCGTACAGGTAGCCATTAAACCTGCGTGTCCGTCCTTACGGAACGCCCAAATAATTAGTGTGTCCGTGTACAAGGGTCAGTGATCCTTCGGAACACTCAACAAGGGAACGCCTCCCAGAAGTGCCGCAATACCAGCCCTAAGTGCTGACAAACCTGCGTGTCCGTCCTTACGAACGCCCAATTCATTAATGTCCGTGTACGAGGATCAGTGATCTTTCGGACCATCCCAAGGGAACGCCTCCCCAAAGTGCCGCAATACCAGCACTACTAGTGCTGCCCAAGGAACGCCTCCTCATAAGTGCCGCGCACCTGTACAGACGTACAGGTAGCCCTATACCTGCGTGCCGTCCTACGGAACGCTCATTCATTATAGAGTATCCGCCCATTTTGGATCTTGAACCAAGGAACGCCTCCTCATAAGTGCGTGCACCTGTATTGGACCTACAGGTAGCCCATTCCAACGTCTCCCAAGTTGGGAACGCCCGTAAGTGTGACGTACGCCGCACACTGCATTCAATTTTTCCACCTCATCAGAAGGTGCCAGTCACAAAGTGCCACCGAGCACCCAGTCTTTTCACTTTTCATTACCACGTCGCAGAACACATTTCCAAGTGAGTGCTACTTTCCACAGTAGGCACTCCCATTCCATTCAATACCCTTTCCTGGCCTTTATTCTCATTTTCATCAGAGCCTCTACTGCAGCCTAATAGGGAAAATGTCTTCCCCTGCTTCCCGCGACTTCTTTGCCAGAGAGCTAGAGAAGCTCGGAGCCCTCATAACTCTGGGCAAGGAGGCTGGTTACACTGGACCAGCACTAGAACAGTGGATAAAGGCGCAGCAGGCTGCCGCGCGCCTGCAAGAAAAGGAAGAAAGGGAAAACCAGAGAAAGCCGGAGAGCAGAGAGAAAAGAAAGAGAAGCCGAAAGGAAGGCAAGGGAAGAGGAGAAGCCGGAAGCGAAGCATGAGCTCGCTCTCAAGGAGAAGGAACTCTACATCAAGCGGGAGAAGGCCCGTAAGGAGAGTATCCTAGCTCAAGCCACTCTGCCAGCTTCCAGCCCTGCACCCACTGTCTCTCTTAGTCCCGCCGTCTCTGGTCAGCCTGACATCCTTTCGATTTGCGAGCCTGGTTCCTGATCGCCAGTGCCGGAGATAGAAATTCCTGCCGAATCCTGCCAGCCTTTTACCTTTTTACCGCCTACCTCCTCCCTTTTGGAAGAGGTAAGCCCACCAGTTAACCCCAGAATTGTTTCCGAGGGTGATTCAACAGAGGTTTCCTTAACCTCCCCACGTCAAATCACTGCCAGAGAGGACTCTTCACCTGTGCCTGAGCACACTGCCAGCCTTGGTGACTCCACAGATTCGCAACCTGTGGGGGCATCTCGGTCTTATCATCCAGTGCCACGGCAGAGGTTCTGGAACCACGTTCTGCCGAGACTGCCGCCGGAAAGGGTTCACATGTCTGCCAACTACGGAGGGTGCGCGAACCACAATATTCCTGCCGTCGCAATGGCCATTACTAATTCTTCTTCTCTAGGACCCCCAGCTAAAGGCCCTATAACCGTCGCACCCCTCCAAAGTCATTATCAGCCAAGCCACGTCAGAGCCTACGACGACTCTGGCGCTCAAGTCTCCCTGATACGGGAAGACAGAATTCCCCGAGGGGCTACTATTGACAGACGTCAACTGATAACTATTGAAGGCATCAATCACATTAAACTGATCCTTCCGACCGTCCAATTGAGGGTCACCAGACCTCACTTCTCCAAAGAATGTACTCTTGCAGTTGCAAGCTACATCCCAGAAGGTACCACCCCCCTCCTAGGGCAAGACATGAAGTCTCCCTCGCATTCCAAAAAGCCTAGGGGTCCTAACCCCACAACAAATCACTCCAAAGCAAGGAGTCATCGCAATTCTACTTCCTCCAGGAAGTACATCCACCAACAGTCTCCCCCGTTACCAAGGAGGGAGATTGACCATTCACAGTTCCGTTGCAAGACCTGTAACGTAATAGGGCACTCCACAAATTGGCCTAGGTGCCCTAGCAAGTTATGTGCAGCGGACACTGTCCAAGTCGCACAAGGCTTAGCCTTCCAAAAGAGACAGGACCCTCTGTCTCCCATAACCAAGGGCACGCTGAGAGGTATTGCACCTCCGGTACCCGCCACAGGTCCAGTCGACCTCAACTCTCTGCCAGTGCCACTTGGCAGCACTGAGCAGTGCCAAGCTCCGTCCAGCCTGGGCGTAGAGCCACCACCGAACTTGACTTCTGCGCCTGGCCCCGAGCTAGTGCCGGCAGACCTAACCTTCATACATCCTCTGGAAAACCAGGAACTGCCCGACCAGGAGTCAGCCTGGAGTTTTCCCCTTACGACGGCTGTCGCAGCAGCCGGAGTGAGGGCCTCCCCTGCAGTAGGTTCCACCCCTACGACGGTTGCTGCAGATACCGAAGTAGGGTGTTCTCCTGCAATCCCTCAGGCTACCACTGCCTCTGCTCCTGCCGGCGTTTTCTGGCTGGCCTTTCCCCAGAGTCGGTGCCTTCGTCTACTCCAAGGACTGGTATAGCCAGGTCCTGGAGGAATAAGAAGAAGAAGAAGAAGGGACGTCATTAACATACTAACAAAAGAGCCACATGCTCTCCTTGACACCTGTGCCCGAGGTACAGTGTCGCATTCAATTGCAGAGTGATCCTGGCACCTACCCAGAGAAGGTAGCCAGCCCGATCCCTGCCAGTAGCACTAACCCTCTAACCCCTAGCCATTGTAATACTAACCCTCATTTAAATATAATTACCTCATTGCATTTCCCTCCTGGTCAACTAACAACTCATCATCCCCACGCATCATTACCTCTCATTATGTATTCTAACAATTCCGTCGCTGAACTACTGCTGTGCGTACCACACTCTGGAATGATTGCGTCTTCATTTAACTGTATTGAGTAGGTTAGGCTAATGATTTAGTACCAGGGCATTAGGTTAGTAGCAAGTAGAATTTTCAAGTAACCCTTATCTAGGGGTAGAGTAGACTGTCGTCACAGACAACCCGTAGTTATTACTTAGGCTAGATTACATCACTACATTAAGTTAGTACACTTAGCATCTTTGCCTATAAGTTAGGTAGGCCATTGTAGTCAGCCGTATCGCTGCTCAAAAAAACTTTCAAGTTAGAGTAGGAGAAACTGTGGGTAGTCGAGGCGATCAACTTATTTAAGCCAAGACCTTCACGCCCGAAAGGGAGTGAATGCCTTCTTACAGGGGGAGCTGCTACGTCTATAGAACGCCTCGCCTTCCCAGCAGAGTTTTAGTTATATTTAATTATGAAAAGTAGCAGCCATGCCGTCTCCTGAAGCTACTGTTGTTGGGAGAGTGGGTATGTCGTAGGAATGAATATTTCCGGTCTGACGGAAGCTTAGGGTAAGAGAGGCAAGTCACAAGAGTAGCTAGGCTTCGAGATGGATTTTAGGGACTTCTACAATAAGACCTATTTCCTTCCAATTGGCTGGCGTTGTGTTTACCACCTTTCAGGCAATGCTCGAGGCGTTTTTGGAAGCCCCGTGATTCGAAAACACACCCAGTATCGATCTCAGTCGGCTGCGAGACGTGATCTCGGGCAGAGGTCAAGAAATTGCCAGCCTCCCAAAATTAGGCCTACCCACGACGTACTGGTGGACACGAACCCCAGACCTGAACAGAGGTCAGGCCGCATTCTTCTACAAGGATACACAGAATATTGCATAAAGGTACGTCTGAAAGTGTAAACTTCAACCCAGCACCTTTTACTACCATACGACCTCTTGCTAAATTCATTTTCAATCTCATTTTTACCCCTTCTACATCAGAAGCCCTTTGTCCTCATCGGGCCACGTGCTCCCCTTTGTGACTTGTTAAAGACCAAGTTTTCGTGCATACCTCAGTGAACCATTCGAGTTTACCTTCCCCAATGTTAGAGAATTAATCAGCCTTAATCAAAGCAAGAAGTCATTTTTCCTTTTATCTCGTTTAATCTGGGATTCTTTCCAGATTCCATGAGTCACGTGCCGTCTCTCTGCCGCAAGTGTGCATTAACCCAAGTGAATGAAAATCAGCTTGAATTGAATGAGACTATAAGCCCCAACGTGGGGGCCAATATCATTTAACTTTTCTCCAGGCCAGCCCGGGCCTTTTTGTAAATAATATAGTTTTAAAGTAACGAGCTGAGTTTTCTGGCGACCTTCCCTCTAAAGAAAGAAATTAATAACTATCAGTTTACGGTAAGTTCAAGCAATTCCCTTTTGAAATCCCTCAATTATTTCCGTTTACGTATCTAGCTTCTCTCAAGGCCCTATATACGTAACAATATATATATAATATATATATATATATATATATATATATATATATATATATATATATATATATATATATATATATATGTATATATATATATATAGATATATTATATATATATATATATATATATATATATATATATATATATATATATATATATATATATATATATATATATATATATATATATATTATTTATATCATACACACACACACACACACATATATATATATATATAAATATGTATATATATATATATATATATAATATTATATATATATATATATATATATATATATATAATATATATATATATATATATATATATATATAAGCGAATACCACGGGAAAATGAGTAGTCAGAAATCCTAGCGCTTTCGTCTTTATTCAGACATCGTCAAGGAGCTACTAAAGTACAATTGGAGAGGAAGGCCTCAGGTACAAACAAGATCAGGAATACCAGATGGTTAATTATCAAAAGGGTAAAAATTAAAAGGATAATCCAGGATTATCGGATATCACACGGTCACAAACTTAAACAGATTCTGACCCTAACCGAAATACAAAGTATCTTTTACAGTCCAAAAAACATGTAAAAACTGAATATATTAATTTTGTTGCTTATATTTATCTACAACTTTTTTCATTATGAAAGCATCAAGTTTAAATAAACCAAGACTTAAATTTAGAACATTTCTATTATTTGATTTGATAAAACAAGATTCAATGATATTCCTTTTAACTGTGTCATTACATGGGACTAAGGCTCTTGCTTGACTCCAGTTAATAGGATGGTCTAAATCTCTCATACGTACAAATAATGCATTCGATATTTGCCCAGTTCTCACAGAATATTGATGTTGCTTGAGACGCTGTGAAAGAGATTTGCCGGTCTGTCCGTAATAGACTTTATCACACTTTTTGCAAGGAATTTCATATATGCAGCCTGGAAGATCTTTAGGAGAATTTTTGATTACTAAGCTCTTGACATTAATATTACTGAAAACAACATTTATGTTAAAAAGCTTTAAAATTCTAGGAATATCTAAAACCTTTCATCATAAGGTAATTTTAGAATGTATCTACTAAATTCAAGTTTGTCATTAGTTGAATAAAATGTTTTTCTAGCTCTTTTCCATGCCACATCTATAAAAGTCCTTGGGTATTTAAGTTTCAGTGCAATATCATAAATAGTTTTAATTTCAGCGTCAATAAACTGCGGGCTACAGACACGTAAAGCCCTTAGGAACATCCCAGAAAAAAACGAGAATTTAACATTTTGATGGTGATTGGAGTAGTAATGAACAAAAGAGGCAATATTAGTTGATTTTCGAAAGACGAAAAGGTGAAATTTCTATCATTTCAAATTATGGTACAGTTACATCAAGAAAATTCAAATTAACAATTTCTTCTTCCTACAGTAAATTTTTAAGGAAGGACTAAATTATTAAGATTATTAAGGAAATTACCTGGAGGATTTTTGTGAAACTGGCCAAATACAGAAGATATCATCCACGTACCTAAACCAAATAACTTTTGGGGCAAAATTCTTGGTAAGAGTTTTGTCTCAAAAAAAATTCCATGTAAATATTGCTAAGGACAGGTAGATAAGGGAGGATTCCCATAGCCATGCCAAACTTTTGTACAAAAAATTCCCCATTGAAACAAAATTTACCATCTTTGATACATAACCTTATGAGACTAATGAGATTTGCTACACTTAAAGGGAATGTCATGACGCTCTATTTCCTCTTCAAAATTATTTCAAGTAAGTCATCTACAGGCACTTTTGTAAATAAAGAGGACAACATCAAAACTAACCATATTAAAATCATAATTCAAATTTAAACTATTCAATTTGTTTATTTATAAAATCAACATTGTTTTTAACATCGTGTTAGAAATATTTCCTACCAAAGGAGTAAGAATTTTTACAAGCCATTTAGATAAATTATACGTAACTGAGCCCACTGAACTAATGATTGGTCTGATAGGGTTATTGATTTTATGTGTCTTGACTAAACCATACATGTAAGGTAGGGAGGCGCATTGCGATGTAAATTGTTTAATTAAATGGTCCAAGCCCTTCAAAATGGATTTAATTTGTTTATTAAAATGGGAGTTAACTGTCTGTGTAGGGTCAGACCTCAGTTTCGTATAAGTATCAGTGTCATTTAGCAATGTCATTATTTAATTATATAGTCACTTTTATTCATTATTACCCACTGCATTAGATTTATCTGCTTTTGTCACCTTCACTGTTTCGTCTTCTTTAATTTTCTTAAAAGCCTGGAGAAATCTCACGGGTACATTAGGGGGAGAAGGTTTACTCATAGCACCATAAACAATACCTTTGCAAATATTGATATCATCAGGGCATAGGTTTTGATTCAATTTTTCTAAATAACAAAAGGATTTTGAGATGTCGACACAGTCCAGGTTACCATTAAATACACCAAAGCTTAACCCATATCCCAAAGCCGCTGTCGTAGCACTATCCACTGGTTTGTCAGAAAAATTAATCATGAAGTCCACGTTGGCATGCTTAGTCCAGACGGTATAGCTTTAATCAGACGGTTCCTGTCGATTGGAAGAATCGGATGCTGGATTATTGCTACAGAAAATTGAGAAAGTGCTGCAACCGTCTTGAAAGGAAGCTCCAAGTCAAGCTGAAAAATCTTATTGCTGAAAGCGACTGGACTAAGCATGCCAACGTGGACTTCATGATTAATTTTTCTGACAAACCAGTAGATAGTGCTACGACAGCGGCTTTGGGATATGGGTTAAGCTTTGGTGTATTTAATGGTAACCTGGACTGTGTCGACATCTCAAAATCCTTTTGTTATTTAGAAAAATTGAATCAAAACCTATGCCCTGATGATATCAATATTTGTAAAGGTATTGTGTATGGTGCTATGAGTAAACCTTCTCCCCCTAATGTACCCGTGAGATTTCTCCAGGCTTTTAAGAAAATTAAAGAAGACGAAACAGTGAAGGTGACAAAAGCAGATAAATCTAATGCAGTGGTAATAATGAATAAAAAGTGACTATATAAGTAAAATAATGACATTGCTAAATGACACTGATACTTATACGAAACTGAGGTCTGACCCTACACAGACAGTTAAACTCCCAATTTTAATAAAACAAATTAAATCCATTTGAAGGGCTTGGACCATTTAATTAAACAATTTACATCGCAATGCGCCTCCCTACCTTACATGTATGGTTTAGTCAAGACATAAAATCAATAACCCTATCAGACCAATCATTAGTTCAGTGGGCTCAGTTACGTATAATTTATCTAAATGGCTTGTAAAAATTCTTACTCCTTTGGTAGGAAATATTTCTAACACGAATGTTAAAAAACAACGTTGATTTTATAAACAAATTGAATAGTTTAAATTTGAATTATGATTTTAATATGGTTAGTTTTGATGTTGTCTCTTTATTTACAAAAGTGCCTGTAGATGACTTACTTGAATATTTGGAAGAGGAATTAGAGCGTCATGGACCATTCCCTTTAAGTGTAGCCAAATCGTCAGTTAGTTCTCATAAGGTTTATGTATCACAAAGATGGTAAATTTTTGTTTCAATGGGGAATTTTTTGTACAAAAGTTTGGCCATGGCTATGGGTAATCCCTTATCTCCTGTCCTTAGCAATATGTACATGGAATTTTTTGAGACAAAACTCTTACAAGAATTTTTGCCCCAAAAAGTTATTTGGTTTAGGTACGTGGATAGATTCTTCTGTATTTGGCTAGTTCACAAAAACCTCCAGGAATTCCTTAATAATCTTAATAATTTAGTCCCTTCTATAAAATTTACTGTAGAGGAAGAAAGAAATTGTAATTTGAATTTTCTTGATGTAACTGTCCATAGAAATGATAGAAATTTCACCTTCTCAGTCTTTCGAAAATCAACTAATATTGCCTCTTTTGTTCATTACTACTCCAATCACCATCAAAATGTTAAATTCTCTGTTTTTTCTGGGATGTTCCTAAGGGCTTTACGTGTCTGTAGCCCGCAGTTTATTGACGCTGAAATTAAAACTATTTATGATATTGCACTGAAACTTAAATACCAAGGACTTTTGTAGATGTGGCATGGAAAAGAGCTAGAAAAACATTTTATTCAACTAATGACAAACTTGAATTTAGTAAGCATAACATTCTAAAATTACCTTATGATGAAAGGTTTTTAGATATTCCTAGAATTTTAAAGCTTTTTAACATAAATGTTGTTTTCAGTAATATAATGTCAAGAGCTTAGTAATCAAAAATTCTCCTAAAAGATCTTCAGGCTGCATATATGAAATTCCTTGCAAAAAGTGTGATAAGTCTATTACGGACAGACCGGCAAATCTCTTTCACAGCGTCTCAAGCAACATCAATATTCTGTGAGAAACTGGGCAAATATCGAATGCATTATTTTGTACATATGAGAGATTTAGACCACCCTATTAACTGGAGTCAAGCAAGAGCCTTAGTCCCATGTAATGACACAGTTAAAAGGAATATCATTGAATCTTGTTTTATCAAATCAAATAATAGAAATGTTCTAAATTTAAGTCTTGGTTTATTTAAACTTGATGCTTTCATAATGAAAAAAGTTGTAGATAAATATAAGCAAACAATATATTCAGTTTTTACATGTTTTGGACTGTAAAGATACTTTGTAATTTCGGTTAGGGTCAGAATCTGTTTAAGTTTGTGACCGTGTGATATCCGATAATCCTGGATTATCCCTTTTAATTTTTACCCTTTGATAAATTAACCATCTGGTATTCCTGATCTTGTTTGTACCTGAGGCCTTCCTCTCCAATTGTACTTTAGTAGCTCCTTGACGATGTCTGAATAAAGACGAAGCCTAGGATTTCTGACTATCATTTTCCCGTGGTATTCGCTATAGGTATATAGTAACTATATATATATATATATATAATACATATATATATATATATATTATATTATATATAATATATATATATATACACACATATATATATTATATTATATATATATATATTATCTATACACATATATATATTATATATATATATATATATATATATATATATATATATACAAAACGCTATCGAAAACTAATCTATCTTTATTTGAGAATACAATCTTATGATCACAGCATGAATCAATGGTAAACGAGGATATATCAAAATGAATCGAAAAGTCATTTGCTCGAGAGCTTACTTTCCCAATGTCATCTCTGAAACATTTAGTAATCGCTGTGTTCCTGGTCACCCTCACGAAAAGTGCAATGGTGTTTTTTTTTTTTTTTTTTTTTTTTTTTTTTTTTTTTATAGAACAACAACTATTCCCTTCTCATATTCTGTGGTGTTTATCGGGACCATGACCTTTCACCCAATTCTTTCCCTTCGATCGCCAAGTAAGTCCGACTGAAAAATGACTGGAAATCCTGTATTGCATTTCTTTATTGGAAGACCACTGCTCCACAGAGTTAAAAACGAAGAATATAAAAATTAGGATGTTTAAGGGGGGTATTGACACCAACAGATTTATATCACCTCGAGCATAACTAAATCTTAATCAAAGCAATCTGCAGTTATGATTGGTTGTCAATTTATTTACTTATAATTTTGTTTTTACGCGCTGCTCGCGTGAGAAAGAACCCCTTGCTGATACATGACAGGCATAATCTCATAACAATAAGGAGCATATATTTACATTTAGATTCATGTTGATTTTTTCGTTACAAAAAAAATCTAGAGTGCTCTCAGAGATATCACGAACTTACTGTAAAGAAATATCTCTAAACCATGAACCACTAAAAGGGGACTAACATGTGAACAATTGCCTCCAGTTGCCTGCTAAAATCAAACGGAGTTACAAAACACAATGAAAGCGGCCAAAAAGAAAAAAGTTAAGAGAAATTAATGGAAATTACGTAAAAAGGAGAAGGAGACGAATATAGGTTTTCAAATTCTTACAATAAAGCATCGTCAGGTCCCTATTCGAAAGGTAAGTCTTCAAACAAAATAACTGTATATGAACGAAATAACTACCATATGTTATGATAAAGTACGTTGCTCCTAGAAATAATGATTTTGCCAGTGATCTTTTTATGATGCTATTATAGTCGTTAAAGAGAGCTAAAATAGATCGATATCGGAATTAGTATTATTATCATTTGAACTTTACAGATAAACTATACCATAGTCATCAAAATCATTAACGATTTTTTTCTCTCTCTCTTTCTTGAAGCGAGCTTTCGTCTGGAGCTGCCAGATATCCTCTAAGCTGAGAGGTTGAGATGGAATGCTTTTGGTATGGTGTTCGTCCTCCTCCTCATTATTATTATTGCAATAGCTTATCTAAACCAATACTCTACAGCAGCAAACTCCCAAAAGCCTGGATTGAAGGAGACACATTCCTAATCCTTGTTGTTTGATTCCTATGGCAAAACTTGATGGAAATTCTACACCGCCCACTGAAATCCGTCAAGGTATTTCTCCTAAATTCGACTGACGTAACATAATGGACTAGTATTCTGGCCCTCTCCCATGTTCCAAACAACCACATCTCAACTTCTTCTACCCACTTTTATCCTCCTGGACGCTGACTGATGTTTGTTGTTGGCGAAGAAAAACACTACATATTTCATGGGAAATGTTTTTATATAGGAAGAATCCGACCCACTAACATACCCACACGATGATGTATAAATATAGTGCTTGTGCATTTGAATGCGTGCATGCACAAGTTCATGCTTTTATGCGCGTTCACGTATGCACGTGAATCAGATTCGACTATCGACAAGGAAAAATTCATCACCAGCCTCTCCAGGACAAGGGCGTAGTCAGCCAAGATAATAAAAATCCCAAATAAAACGAAACCCGGAGAAAGCTTCCAATCACTGGGAAATCCAACCCGATATAGATTTCGGATCTTCATACATCAGCATCCACAGAGGAGGGGGAGGAGGAGGAGGAGGAGGAAGACCTGGCATGAAATGAAGCTCTTCCTCGAATTTTGAGGAAAAAAAAATTGGAGGGAAAAAACGGATACTTTTTGGGAAAATAAAAGGGATTTTTGTGATCCCGGCGAACGTGGGAATTGATATGCTTGTGAGAGTTTTAGTTGTTGTTGCTTATATTGATGTTGTTCTATTTTTTTAGTTGTTGTTTTCTGTTGCTTGTTGTTCCTCTGTTGAGTCTGAAAAGATTAATTGAGGGAATTCTCCAAGGCTGAAGGCTGAAGGATGAACGAATCTGATCTTAGTTTGAGAAATAAGTCAGCTAAAAAAATCATTTTTTTGGCCCCCTCTTTTTTTGTGCGGAGAAAGGGTTGGGGGGCCTACTCCCATGACTTCCCTCTTTCTCTCCGGTTATTTTCCCAATTTCCCGTCATCCATTTCTGTCTCCTTGGACACTTCCCTTATTCATATCCTTATATTTTATCTCTCAGAAAGAAAACAAAAGCAAGTATAGAGTTCTGAAACTTAACAGTGTAAGGAAAGAACAAGTCAACGACCTGAGGTTTATCCTTATTGATCAATTGTGTTACTTTGGGTCTCTGAGAGAAGAAAAGGATTCTTGACGACCAAAGTTTCGAATCAGGCCAGACTTTATTTTCATAAGTGAAAGCGGTTGCGGAGGTTTAGACAATGATGAAAAATACAGTTTGATAATGACGTTCATTGACCTGTGCAGGTCTTAGGTTCGGATAAGAGTGGACGATGAGATTAGGGTCCCTACTTTGTAAAATACCAATATTGAAACTTGTCTCACGAAAACCACCAGAGTTGTTGCAAAAGTTGAGCTATTTCTAGGTTTAGGAAATGCAATCTTCAAAAATATAGAGAAAAAAGGTAGCATACAGACCAGGTAAAAGATACAAACATTTTCATTCATCTTCCTGTGTATCTCATTCATGGCGCATATCACGCGACATGCTTTCAGCAATATGCTTCAATTTCATCCGCTCCTAAGCCATGAATGCTTTGATGCAGGGCTGCCTGATGCTGTCATCCATCCATCTATGCGTCCATCCATTTGCTCAGCGTTAGGCTGCTAGCGCAATAAACCCCCGCCTCCCCAACCCCCCCACCCCCCCGCCCCACCAACCATCCGATCCCCGTCTCTTTCCCACCTTGCTTTCAATTTCGGTATTAAGCTGCTGCTGCTGCCATTAAACTGATGCTACGAATACGGAAAGCTTTGCCGTGCGTGTGTGTTCCACGGAGCTGACTTCTGATCTCTGAATGTGCGCCACAAGGCAAAGCCCAATCTCTTAACCAGAGCAGCCCGCTTCTGAGAGCTTCAAGTGCCTTTTTTATGTATTTATTTTTCATTTTTTTTTTTTAACGGGAGGGGTGGAGTGAAGTGGGCTGGACTGCACATTGCAAGCCGCATATCTTAATGGAAACTGAAATGGAAAATAAAATTTAGGCCAAAGTCCAAGTGAAGGGGCTTATGAGGACATTCAGCCCTGAAAGGGAAATTGAGAGTAAAAGGAGGTTATAAAGGTGTAACAGGAGGAAAACCTCGTAGTTGCAATATGGACAAATAAATAAGAGAGTTTGGAAAGGAAGATGGAAGAAGAAGAATATGAATAGAGGGGTACAAATAAGAATGAAAGAGGTTGCAGCTAGGGGCCGAAGGAGCGTTGCAAAGAACCTTAAGTAATGCCTACAGTGTACTTCGTGAGGTATACTGATGGTTGCATATCTTCATATGTCTGGGTGTATGACTGAGTGGGTCGTAGTGGTAAAATAGTTTAGTGCTCCGTGGATAATAGAGTTAAAGCTTTGGATGTGGTTGACTTGATAAATTCCTATTACCATGTTTTATAATAACAACAACAACAACAACAACAACAATAATAATAATAATAATAATAATAATAATAATAATAATAATAATAATAATAATAATAATAATATAATAATAATATGTGGCGCCGTGGAGGAGTGGGTTAGGTCGTCAATAGACTTAAGTCAAGTTAAGCAACATTGGGGCTGGTCAGTCGTTGGATGGGTGACCGCTCTCCTCGGCGTTGATTCCTTGGGAAAGGATTCCTTTTACCATAATTTTCCTCAGTCTACTCAGCTGTAAATGAGTACCTATCCCTGATGGGTAACGTCCAGCTATGGGTTAAATAGCAAAACTCAGCAATGATGGAAAGAAATGAAGGAATAAACGACAACGACGTAAATGGAACCTCTGGCAACAGAGGAGCTTCGTCCCCCGGCAACCAAGTATTCAACCCAATTGAAGGGGAAGACGGTCAGGTACTTGGAGGTCGTCATCCAGCAACTGATCACCACAACGACAGTAATCAACAGCCTGAGATTGGAGCTACAGAGGCAAAAAGGGAAGAAATGGACAAGAGAAGAAAATAAGGAAATATGGAGATGCTACATCAGAAGCAACCGACGGAGAGAGGATATAGAAGAAGATTGGTCAACATTTGGAATGAGAGGAATAACACCCCCCAAACAGAGCAGAGGCTGGCAGACCAAGTAAGGAACATAAAGAAAAAGAACTGGCTCTCCCCAACAGAAAGAGAAGAACTGGAAAGGGAAATGTCACACGACAACGAATTACACGAAGACGAACTGAGAGACGATGCCACAGAAGACGACAGGGAGGATGAGGTATCAAACAACGACACACGAAGAAACACCGACGAAGTAACAGAGAGGACGGAATGATGGGTAGAAAAGATTAGATCAATGGATGCCAGATACAGAGAGAACAAAGATCCCTCCATGAAAGCTACAACACCAAGAAATTAAGGGAGAAAACAAGTGAGTCAATGAAATAATGGGCATAATACACACCACCAGTATCACAGAAAACAAATAACTTGACATATGCAGGAGCAAGATTAGTAGCAGAAACTGATGGGGATTCGAAAACACCAACACCACCAGCACAACCAAAACCCAACAGAAACCAAAACAGCAAACCTCCTTGGAAAAGGCGCCTGGAAAAGCAAATCATGGTAATGAGATCTGACTTGAGTAAACTGAAAGAGATGGCAGAAAAAAGGCTAAGAAGCAAGAAAAACAAGGGAGGAAACTCAACGAGAAATACAAAGTACAAGAGAGGGGACTAAAAACACAATAAGAGATGTAAAACAGAGGCTTAAGGCCAAAGCACATAAGATCCAATGCTACCACGAACAGGAATAAGGGATACAAACAGAACAAACTATTCGGAACCAACCAGAAAAGACTATACAGCCAACTAAGAGGGGAAGACAACCACCCAGAAATTCCTGAAGCCGAACCAAGTAAGAGACTCTGGGAAAACATATGGAGCAATCCAGTATCACACACCAAAACATGCAACATGGCTCCAGAAGTCAAGGAAGAAGAAAACAGGGAGAATAAAACAAAGATTCACAGAGATCACGACAGACACAGTCAGACACCAACTAAAGAAAATGCCAAACTGGAAAGACCCCAGGTCCCGATGAAATCCATGGATACTGGCTCAAAAACTTCAAGGCCCTACACCCACGAATAGCAGAACAACTCCAGCATTGTATCTCAAATCACCAAGCACCCAAATGGATGACCACAGGAAGAACATCCTTATTACAAAAAGACAAGAGTAAGGGAAATATAGCCAGTAACTACAGGCCTATCACCTGCTACCAATAATGTGGAAGTTACTAACAGGTATCATCAGTGAAAGGCTATACAACTACCTAGAGGAGACAAACACCATCCCCCACCAACATAAAGGCTGCAGAAGGAAGTGTAGGGGCACAAAAAGACCACTCCTGATAGACAAAATGGTAATAATGAAGAACCGTAGGAGAAGGAAAAACCAACCTAAGCATGGCATGGATAGACTATAAGAAAGCCTTCGACATGATACCACACACATGGCTAATAGAGTGCCTGAAAATATATGGGGCAGAGGAAAAACACCATCAGCTTCCTCAAAAATACAATGCGCAACTGGAATACAATACTTACAAGCTCTGGAATAAGACTAGCAGAGGTTAATATCAGGAGAGGGATCTTCCAGGGCGACTCACTGTCCCCACTACACTTCGTAGTAGCCCATGATTGCCCATGACAAAAAGTACTACAGAAGATGGATGCCAGGTACCAACTCAAGAAAAGAGGCAACAGAATCAACCACCTGATGTTCATGGACGACATCAAGCTGTATGGTAAGAGCATCAAGGAAATAGATACCCTAATCCAGACTGTAAGGATTGTATCTGGGGACATCAGGATGGAGTTTGGAATAGAAAAATGCGCCTTAGTCAACATACAAAAAAGGCAAAGTAACGAGAACTGAAGGCATAAAGCTACCAGATGGAAGCAACATCAAAACACATAGATGAGACAGGATACAAATACCTGGGAATAATGGAAGGAGGGGATATAAAAACACCCAAGAGATGAAGGACACGATCAGGAAAGAATATATGCAGAGACTCAAGGCGATACTCAAGTCAAAACTCAACGCCGGAAATATGATAAAAGCCATAAACACATGGGCAGTGCCAGTAATCAGATACAGCGCAGGAATAGTCGAATGGACGAAGGCAGAACTCCGCAGCATAGATCAGAAAACCAGGAAACATATGACAATACACAAAGCACTACACCCAAGAGCAAATACCGACAGACTATACATAACACGAAAGGAAGGAGGGAGAGGACTACTAAGTATAGAGGACTGCGTCAACATCGAAAACAGAGCACTAGGGCAATATCTGAAAACCAGTGAAGACGAGTGGCTAAAGATGCATGGGAAGAAGGACTAATAAAAGTAGACGAAGACCCAGGAATATACAGAGACAGGAGAAAGACAGACAGAACAGAGGACTGGCACAACAAACCAATGCACGGACAATACATGAGACAGACTAAAGAACTAGCCAGCGATGACAATTGGCAATGGCTACAGAGGGGAGAGCTAAAGAAGGAAACTGAAGGAATGATAACACGCGGCACAAGATCAGGCCCTAAGAACCAGATATGTTCAAAGAACGATAGACGGAAATAACATCTCTCCCATATGTAGGAAGTGCAATACGAAAAATGAAACCATAAACCACATAGCAAGCGAATGCCCGGCACTTGCACAGAACCAGTACAAAAAGAGGCATGATTCAGTAGCAAAGCCCTCCACTGGAGCCTGTGCAAGAAACATCAGCTACCTTGCAGTAATAAGTGGTACGAGCACCAACCTGAAGGAGTAATAGAAAACGATCACGCAAAGATCCTCTGGGACTATGGTATCAGAACGATAGGGTGATACGTGCAAACAGGACCAGACGTGACGTTGATTGACAAAGTCAAGAAGAAAGTAATCACTCATTGATGTCGCAATACCATGGGACACCAGAGTTTGAAGAGAAAGAGAGGGAAAAAATGGATAAGTATCAAGATCTGAAAATAGAAAATAAGAAGGATATGGGATATTGCCAGTGGAAATCGTACCCATAATCATAGGAGCACTAGGCACGATCCCAAGATCCCTGAAAAGGAATCTAGAAAAACTAGAGGCTGAAGTAGCTCCAGGACTCATGCAGAAGAGTGTGATCCTAGAAAACGGCACACATAGTAAGAAAAGTGATGGACTCCTAAGGAGGCAGGATGCAACCCGGAACCCCACACTATAAATACCACCCAGTCGAATTGGAGACTGTGATAGAGTAGAAAAAAAAAAAAAAAATAATAATAATAATAATAATAATAATAATAATAGTTCATAATTTTGACAAGTTAAACTGCCACTACAGATATAACAATGATATTCAGATTTTTAAACTGTTAAATAATAATAATAATAATAATAATAATAATAATAATAATAATAATAATAATAATAATAATAATAATAATATGAGAAATTTTCATGTGTGCGGGAAATATAGCTCCCATAATGTTCTAGTTTCAATTAATATTCGACTAGCGAAAAATAATCTGAATGACTTATTAAGTATTCGAGAGCCAAAATAAATAAATAAATAAAAATCGTAATTAGTATAATGAAGAAATTCATATCATATACATTCCATACCTTTCCAAAATCATGAATCTTACTCTTCGCAGTTTAGACTAAAACCCATGAAAATGAAAATTAGAACGTTGTGTATCTCTTCTCTCTCTCTCTCTCTCTCTCTCTCTCTCTCTCTCTCTCTCTCTCATATATATAATAATTGGATATTGTTAAATGAAATAAATTCCTCAAAACAATTAACGCCAGGTACTAATAAATTTCGAAACATGAAAAATGACATGCTAATCCCAAGATATTTAACATTCCCTAGATGACGGACACGGAAATTATGGTTGACAGTCGTTTAAAGAAAAGCTCGATTAAAAAAATAAATATCGAAACAACTTTTTGACCAGAGGATATCGTCACATATTTCACATCCCTCGGCAATTAAAAGTAAAAAAGTATATCGAGTCTATTTTCAGATCGCTCTGCAGTTGAAAAGTATAATTACTTTCCCTGTGCGAGAGAATCAATTCTTTGGGGGACAGCGAAAATCCCAGACCAATTTCGAAATTGAAATCGGAATAATAAGGACCAATTCATTTCTTTATTATTAAAGCGACTTGCGGCAGACGCGGGGCCTTCTAAAATCATTTAGGAGGATTTGGTCTCATCCGAAATATTTTCGCATAAATGAGGACCCTCGTTGAGTTTTCCGGGAAATGGATATTGCAAGAGGCAAAATTCATCGTTGATATTTTCCTTTCAGACATTTTGTTGTAGAAAACATTCGAACGGACGTCGACTGTTCCATGAACATTTAAAACAAAAAATCTATTCATTACCGTTTCTGAAATTTGAAATTCATATTATATCTACACAAATAATTAATCTCTATAATTTTAAAGGTTTTTATCTATTTGTAATCAGCATTCGCACATCAATTCTATAACGGATAATTAGCTCAATAATCTCCATGAATATTTCAGCCTTCAATATACACGAAGAGAACGATGAGGTCTGGAGATAGGGGAAGTATTCAGGGAAAGAACTAGATGTCCGGAGTTGGGGAAGTATTCAGGGAATGAACTAGAAGTCCGGAGTTGGAAAGAATAAGTTCCAGGGGATTCGGGAAAGAACTAGAAGTCCGGAGTTGGATTCAGGGAAAGGAACTTAGTAGGGAAGTCCGTTGGGGGAGTAATTCAGGGGAAACAACTAGAATTCCATTAGGGGTTAGTGAATGTATCCGGAGAACCTTAGAAAGTTCAAGGAGGTTTAGGGGAAGTATTCAGGAAAGAACTAAGAAGTATCCAAGAGTAGGGGAAGTATTCAGGGAGAATTAGAAGTCCGGAGTTAGGGGAAGTATTCAGGGAAGAACTAGAAGTCCGGAGTTAGGGGAAGTATTCAGGGGGAGAACTAGAAGTCCAGAGTTAGGGGAAGTATTCAGGGAGAGAACTAGAAGTCCGGAGTTAGGGGAAGTATTCAGGGAGAGAACTAGAAGTCCAGATTTAGTGGAAGTATTCAGGAGAGAGACTAAAGTCCGGATTTATGGGAGGTATTCAGGGGGAGAACTAGAAGTCCGGAGTTAGGGGAAGTATTCAGGGAAAGAACTAGAAGTCCGGAGTTAGGGGAAGTATTCAGGGGGAGAACTAGAAGTCCGGAGTTAGGGGAAGTATCCATGGAATACTAGAAAGTCCGGAGTTAGGGCAGTGATTCAGGGGAGACTAGAAGTCCGGAGTTAGGGTAAGTATTCAGGAAGAACTAGAAGTCCGTATTTAAGGGATAAGTCAGGGGAGAACTAGAGTCCGAGTTAGGGGAAGTATTCAGGGAAAGAACTAGAAGTCCGGAGTTAGGGGCAGTATTCAGGGGGAGAACTAGAAGTCCGGAGTTAGGGTAAGTATTCAGGGAAAGAACTAGAAGTCCGGAGTTAAGGGAAGTATTCAGGGGGAGAATTAGAAGTCCGGAGTTAGGAGAAGTATTCAGGGGGAGAACTATAGAAGACCGGCGATAGGATGAAGCATTTTAGGAAAGAACTACAGGTTAAGCAGATGGTATAACCAGAGGTTGAGTCGTGGCTGTCCAGATCCAGGCAATAGATGGATAAAATCAGGCAGTAAGGAACATCTAAGGAGTTGAAGGGGAATCTAGGGGGAAACATCCGGAGAAAGACAGAAAGATTAATGGCGATGGCAACTCGGTTTACGGGATAAGAGACGGAATCCAAGGGGATAAGAAACTAAAGGGATCCAGGGAAAGAGGGGGAGTTTAAGGGAAGGGAACAGTACCCAGGGACCACAGAATTTTAAAGGGTAAGATGTAGGAAAGAGAAAGTCTGCCTGTTCATCGCGTGTCCTTGTAACAATAACAGAGAAATCATGGCCGATAATAACGAGCGATGAATAGTTCCCTCGAGGTATCTCTGCAGACGCAACACGGAAATCAACTACAAAAAGAAATGCTGTGGAAAAAAAACAACAGTATCGACAACAGCAACAAGAACTCTTCGAAACGTATCAGCTCCCCTGTTTGCTGGGATGCTCGATCAATCGAGTTCTTTTTTCCTTAATAAAAAATTATCATACATGCCTATATTATATATATATATATATATAATATATATATATATATATATATATATATATATATATATATAATATATATATATATGACTGGTAAAAATGTTCTGTAACAACAGAATTCCATCTAATAAAAGGAGCCCATAAAAACACCAAAATGTAGAGAGAAAAGTACTATATTTCAGAGACTGCTTCTCTCTTCTTCAGGTATATACCTGAAGAGAGAGACAGCAAGTCTCTGAAATATAGTACTTTTCTCTCTACATTTTGGTGTTTTTATGGGCTCCTTTTATTAGATATATATATATATATATATATATATATATATATATATATATGTATATATATATATATATATATATAGTATATATATTGTATGTATATATATAGCATATATATGTATGAAGATAAAAGGCTCATAAAAGACTATTTGAACGTTGTAACCATATTTTTCGGGCACTTCCTTCTGTGCCCCTGATCACTGGTAAAATGTGCACTTGATATATTAAAGGGGTATATACTTACAAAGAATGTGTAGGGTGGCAAAACGTAAGTAATGTATGTATGTAGGTAGTTTATATTAATACATAGAGGTATGTATATATATATATATATATATATATATATATATATATAATATATATATATATATAATATATATATGTATGTATGTATGTATGTATATATAATATGTATGTAATTTATATCATCTTTTTTTATTTAAGAGAAAAAGATCCCCATTTCGGGACGGAGTTTTCTGCTCCTCATCCTCTCTGAATGCTGTATTATAAAAATCCGAAATCCATATCTGGTTGGGTTTCCCTGTGATTGGAAGCTTTCTCCCTTTTTTCTTCTGTTTGGGATTTTTTTTTATCTTACCCGATTACATCCTTAACTGGAAGAGCTGATAAATTCTCCATTTATTTTTTTTGCAGTCGTTTAAATATATAAAAGAATAAATATATATGCTGGAAATCGTTCGTTGTAAGAAACAATAATGAAATCCCTCTGAATTTATTAACGTCACCTGCATTAAGCCGAACTATATAGCTTCATATATCTGTTGCTAAATAATAACAATTCTAGTGCTTCCATTAAAAAAGGTTAAAAAGTCTATTAGCTGTCTGATAAGATCTTTTACTTATTTTTTTTTATTCTCACTTGTAAACAGGAATGCACACAAAACACCAGAATACAAACAGTTCATTATTGTGATCATTATTGTCATCATCTCTAGTAGAGAAAGTAGTCCTGTAGGCGGCCATAAAAGAAATAGCGTAAAAATGAAATATATAATAGAAAAACAAGGAAAAATAAAGCAGATAGCTTAAACAAAGGAAACACTTGAAGACGGCTGTAAGCCTGATAACTGAAGTTGCATCTGAACTCAGTACGATTCAGTACTCACAGTTCAGAATCGTACTCACAGTACAGAATCGTAGGATCTTTTTAGTACTGAAAAGATCCATTATGATTTGCTACAGCTGGAGAAAAACGTTTTGGAGAATAATATGAAAAACAAAAACAGTTCAGCCAAGGAAACGGAAACAACACAAACCAACAATGAATTATCAATGCATCCATTTTTACAAAGTATTTATGTCACCTTTTTAGCATTTCTTTAATAATAAAAATTTTATTGCCAGTAATATCAAAATTACCCGGGTAACGAGATTATCCTTTTCGTAATATTTATAAAAAGATAACAAATACTCTGATTAATTTCCGTTTTTTTTTTTTTTTTTTTTTTTTTTTTTTTTTTATGCGGCTCTGTTTGGTAATAGGAATGGGAGACGGAAATAAGTTGGTGACATTTTCACTTAATACCCACTTATACTGATGTATACAAAAATCCGCAATTTCCTTCTTTATACCATTTTCCTCGATGAAGATTTCCGTTTTAGAAAATCTTTACAATAATTCCTAAGATTTGCTTTTACAGTTACCTTTAACTGATGTAAAAATATGAGTAAACTAACAAAAACAAACACACACATTGCTCACACACACACACACACACACACACACACACACACACACACTATATATATTATATATATATATATATAATATATATATATATATATATATATATATATATCTATATATACATAATATTAATAAATATTATATAATATTATAATATATATAAGATATATATATATATATATAGTAGTATGTATGTATATGTAAATGTCTATTTAAATAACACACACTCACACATATATATAGTTATATACATGCACATATAAATACAGATTTGTTACATAAACCCAAGCAAAAAGAACATCTCCACTCAAGTCTCTCATTTTGAAAGCCAGCAGAGGCAGACCAGGCATCCTCGGAAGCTGTTACATTATGTAAAATACCCCTATTAGAATCCTATGGCTATCCTTCCAGTAGCTACTGCCGTTTTTTTGTTTTTTTCCTGAGAGACACCGTTTCGGAATGCGTTTCCCGCTGTGAGAAACTATCTTGGGTTTTATCGTGAGATCTTGGGATGTTGGCGAGAGAGAGAGAGAGAGAGAGGTTCTAGTGTAAGGTTCTAGCCAACATCATTGCTTATCTCTGAATATTTCTTTGGGTTGTTTTAATCCTCTCTGTCTCTGTCTCTCTCTGTCTCTCCGTCTATATACCTATCTCTCTTTTTCACTCCCTGTGGCGTCATTTACAATAAATAGGAAAAGAAACATTTCTATGTTACTCTTAGTCTCCTTTTTATTATCCTATGGCAAAGGACACCACTCGGGCCCCTCTTACACTCTGTCCACCCTTTGTTCTCTGTCCACGTTTCCCCCTTCTTTCTTTTTTATTCTCGCCTTACGCGAAAGTGAGCCTCACAATGTTAATGTTAACTCATGAACAGCTCGTGGAATGAACTCAATTAGAAATTAGCCTTAGGCAACAGAAAACGAGTTATTGGGTCGTGCTCTCAATGGCCGTGTTGACATTTTGAAATCTTCAAAAAAAAAAAAAAAAAAAAAAAAAAAACTCCAAATGGAATACAGCAAAATCAAGGGTTTCTATGACTTACATGGAAGGAACCTTGTCATTATATACAAAAACGTCCTTCCAATGAATTAAAAAAACATAGTAGAGTAATGTAATATACTATTTTTGTAACACGTTCTGAACTGACATCGTCATTTAAAAGTAATTTTGACCAACATACGAAGAAATAAATAATCAAACGAAGAAAGCCCCAATACACAAAAACAATATATTTTTTTCTGAGATGTTTTGACATTCCTTGCGGTTTACATGACAAGGAAAGTGTGAGAAGTAGAATTTGTCTCGAAATATTTTTTTCATATCTTTTGGGAATAAGAGAGACAACATAAAAATAAAGCGCATTGTTTTTGTCAGAGCACTGAATCTACGTCTTTCTGTTGTTTTTCCGATGTGTATTTGTAAAAACACTCACGCCCACATACACACACATTTATCACATTTATATATATATATATATATATATATATATATATAATATATTATATATATATATATATATAACATATATATATATATATATATATATTATATATATATATATATATATATATATGTACGTAATCCATAAACTAAAATGTTCATATACTTTTAAAGAAGACAAAAGGAATCCTAACTTTATTATTTATTAATATCATTATTATTATCATTATTATTATTATTTAAGATATAACATACCAAATACTAACGAACCTTTAAGATGGCAAAACATAATACATACGAGTGTGGCTATTTGTGTGTGTGTCTGCGTGTGTGTGTGTGTGTGTGTGTCAGTGCGAGAGTGATCTATGCCCTCTGGCGCATCGTGTGTAATTTCCCGCAACTCCATAGGTAGGTAACCATCCAACCGTACAATAAAGAATATTAGTTTTGTAAAAAGATAAAAATATGACCCCAGTTACACTCCCAGAGTATTCCATTTTAGACTTTACTTTCACTCCATAGTTTTTAGAATTTATGTGAATCCTTGAAACTGAGTTTTAGCTTAATGTAAGTCGTATCCGATAGCTTGGGCCAGTATGACTAGGATGTGATTAGGTAAAAGTGAATAATGCACCATTATATGTGAAATATAAAATAAACAAAATAGCTTTTGGTAGGTGAGAATCCCTGCCCGATGACATGTCTTAGAATTAAATGAAACCTAATTATTTGGGATACGTGGCACTCTGAACAAATAGGACGTATAGATTAGAGTCATGCAGTCTATGAATATTTAGGTCCTATTTTTTTCCTTGTTTGAAAAAGCGCTTCTTGCGAAAAGAATATGCTGATTATGGTAAAGAAATTTACGTGTGCTCAACACAAAACGTCTTGAGGTATATCAATGCAATAAAGTTTCATAAAACCCATGATTTTTCTTCATATTTTGCTAGGATTACCAACACAGAATCTCGAGTTAAGTGTTCGGTTCCAAATCTTTGAACAGCTACATTAATATCATCTAGGCTAAATATATCCATGTACGCCACGCATTAGTTAAACTAATGCACTGTCTCCGTCAATAAATACATTAATCTGAGAATATTTCACTCCATAATGACAGAGGCTCACGCAGACGGTGAGTCGCTTATCTGACGTAGTCCGGAAATCTTAGTAAATTAACTTTAAATTCAGATTCTGCACCTAATGATCACACTCATGGCCGGGTATCATGGCAGGTATTCCCTCCTCAACATTCCTGCCTTGATTGCATTCCTTGTAAACCATTGCTTTCTTTCACAATGCATAATTCAACATGATATAATTCTGTCATGAATTATTACCTGTAATGGCCATAATCGTCCTCTCATGTTTACGTCACTGTTCAACGCAGGCTGCAATAAATATTGGGTCGCATAACGAAAAGTTAAAAATATCGTGATAAAATAGCTTTTTTCAGATCGGGTCGTATAACTGAAGTGAGTGGGAGCGTTTGATTAAGGTTTCCTATGGGAGGTGGTGCCTACATATCACTGTAACCCTTTACTCGATTTTCTTTCTCTTCTTCGACTGTATTTTCCTCTTCTTCACTGATAATTTCTTATTTATCTTCCTTTTACATGTCTGTTCTTTTAATTCTGTTTGGAATGGCATAATTTAGTGCATATTAATATAGACGTTATACACAGATATATATTATAGTATATATATATATATATTATATATATATATATATATATATATGTATATATAGATATATACATACACACACACACACACACACATATATATATATATATATATATATATATATATATATATATATATGTATATATATATATATATATATATATATATATATATATATATATATATATATACATATACACACACGCACACACACACACACACACACACATATATATATATATATATATATATATATATATATATATATATATATATATAGTACAATTACAGCAAACGGAAAACCTAGAAAAGGTGGGTATATAATTCTCTAGATGGTAAAGAACAAAATCCAAACATACAAATGGCTGCAGGATATTAAAACACCAGTACCGAAAACAACACAAAGTTACAACAAAGAAGCACCTACATTGTAGACGAACAGCCGTCCCCCCTCCCCCTCCCCCTCCCCACCACCAACACAACCACCACCAACAAGCCCAAGAGCGCGAGCTTATCTCCCGTTGAGTAATCGACCACACTCAGCAAAAGACAACTCGAGAAAAAATCGACAACAATACCTGGAATTTTTGGCCCAATTCCGAGAAGCGTTCTATTTCTGCTCCGCCGAGTGCACGGGCTCCAGGTGATTTCATCAGTCCCATTTGCATTGTTGACGAAATGTATTTGCACAGTCACACAGCTTATTGCCAAAGTACATAAAGCCACCAAGACTTACTCATCGTAATCGTCCTGTGCCCCAAGCTCAATGGCTTCATTTTATTTTCGCTTTGCTACAGAAGTGGATTTTGCCCCGTTATCTGGATGCGCCTTCGCGAAAATGTCTAGTGTTTTCGTTTTGTGAATGTGTTACTGTTATATTTATATGTTCCCGAAGGATATTAAGGTTTTAACCTGTATATTTTGGCCTTAAAATTATCAATGTTTTTATTTCCAATTTTTATTTAATTACTTACTTCATGAACTTAATTATAAGAGACTATTTTTCAATATATACGATTATTCACTAACTTAATCCCTAATGTACATTTTAAAGCAATATTTTCGTCTACATAATTATAAACCTAAACCAATATCATTCCTATTCAATGGAAACCTACTAAAGATAATGTTGGTGCTCTCACCTTCTATATCCATGAACAAGTGTTTATTATTGTTGTGAATAGTAATAATAATAATAATAATAATAATAATAATAATAATAATAAAATAATAATAATAATAATAATAATAAGAATAAGAAGAAGAAGAAGAAGAAGAAGAAAATGTTTGCAGTCGTCCGTGAATTCTATATACAATAGGAATTAGCTCGTTCTATGAAAAGTTCGTTATATTACATTAATATTTTCTTATTTTGTTCTCTGCGAGCTTCCGACGTATGCAATATGAATAACATGTTGAATAACAACGATAATGATAACTGCAATATTCATTTCACACACACACACACAACATACACACACAAAACTTTAAAGGAATTTCAGACAATGCGTCATTATTATTATTATTATTATTATTATTATTATTATTATTATTATTATTATTATTATTATTATTAAAAATATCTAAGATAAACAGAAAATCTGAAGGTTATCAGACTGAGTAGCAAGGTACATAATACTTATTTCTCATTATTATTATTATTATTATTATTATTATTATTATTATTATTATTATTATTATTATTATTATCATTGATATCATGGTGGTGATGTAGTTGTTGCTTTGTTACTAATAGAGCTAGTGATAGTTATATTAAAAGATAAAAGTAAAAAACAATTTCAGAAGCATATAAAACACATTTTTTGGGGGTCATATGAGAAAAACAAACACCCGTTGTGGCACAGAGGACAACAAAACCATTAGCCAAACATGACTGTGGTTGAGGCGGTCGGATGTTGGGCCGTTTCTCTAACTATTGTGTCAATGAAACAAAAAAAAGGAAAAAAAAAAAAAACTGACATAACCACATAAAAAAAACTAAGAAATAAAAAAAACATTGACGCTATAGTAGTCGAGGGTACAGCAAGTTTAAAGTGGGAAAGTTGAATCTCGTAAATAAATGAATAATTAAATATATACATAAATAAAATAAATACGTTTATAAAGTCAGTAGCAAACTGCATTAGCCTTATTTAGAATTTTCAGGACACGGTTTAAAAGTAGTCAAGAGAGATGGACTCAAGTTCATACTTAAATTCCTTTTCAAAGCCCAGAAAAAAAAGAGGCTATGACAATACAATAAAACATAAATAAATACACAAAAACGTTCATGAAACCTGCAGCTGTCAGATGCAAGCGTCATTAGAGTTACACGCGATTATTTTTTGGTTGTGTATCGGTACTAATTCAACATGTTCATTAAGTTTTTTAAAGATTAAAGACTTAATTTCTTTCTTTAATATTTATGGACCTTCGCTTTGTTCAAGTATCTACGGGTAATCCTAATCAAAATTGTTACGTAAGACGCAAGACAAATTAACCAAAGTCGCCGTTATCATCGCTTCTGTTTCTGCCAGAATATCTCCTAATATTAACTTCCAAAAGGAAGCTTCAGCCATAAAAACCAGAAGCGTCGCTCTAGGGTCCGGAGAGGTCTGCCATAGGTCGGGAGTTAGTGTTATGAGCAGTGATCGAGAAAGGGTTAATATTATTACGGTGGATGTGATGTGCCATTATGGCTGGCCAATGGCAAGCGGTTGAGGAGTTCGCCTACTAGTGAAATATGGCGATGGTTACTGAAGATATGGGACGGCAATATCAAGAGAGAGAGAGAGAGAGAGAGAGAGAGAGAGAGAGAGAGAGAGTGTGTGTGTGTGTGTGTGTGTGTGTGTGTGTGTGTGTGTGTAATAACTGGAAGAAAATACCGTCTAGAAACGTAAATTGTGAAAGTTAATAATAAAGGAACATTGTAAATATAACAGAAATTCGTGATTTTGATTTGATTTGTGAAATTTAGGCTGTCAAGGAATGCACAGGGCGCTTCCGACCGATTCAGCGCTTAAGCCAGTAAAAAGAAGTTGCAGTGATTATACAAAAAGATGAAGATAATCTGAAAATAGAGGAATAAAATACAAGGAACTAAAACAAAATCCCACTGCTCCACTAGGATGTAACAGTTAGTGGTGTTGGTTAAAAAGTGGACTTTAAAACCACCTTCAGTAATACCTACGGTGCACAGCGCGAGGTGCATTGACCGCACTACCCCCTTATGGTTATAATTCTGGAATTTGAATTTTATCTGGGACATATTTATTGGAAAATTTATATCTATGATAAATGGCCGAATAAAAAGAAAAGAACAGCGTTCTTCAAGATGTAAATCATGACAAGTGCAAAGAAACGATAGCAAAGAAATACAAAATAACTGAAACTTCATTTCGAATGACCAATATAAATTCAAACGAAATGTGAAAAATTGTATAAAATCCATCGTCTTTGACATGAAATATAAAAAATAATAAATATTAAAATGATTTAGCCCTTTCGGGAAAATTCTTATATACAAAAATAGAAGAATGGAAAACACTCCACCGTTCTCTATTCCAGTCCGGAATGGTGCGCAGCCGTATCCTATTCCAAGGCCTTTTGACTTCAATCACAGACAGCGAAGAGTAAAATAACATACTAGAGGACCCTACATTGTCAATCACGAACATTCATTACTATGCACCATATTCTAGTAGCATTAAATTGTAAATAACGTATATACCTGAATAATATTAATAGCGAGAAATATTCCAGTAGCCTTCAAGTACTACCAAACATTGGTTAGTAATTAAATACTCTGTCCACTCACTGACTTCTGAAGTCTATAAAATGAAAATGAACGCTTCCTGGACAAGCGAGTAATGCGTGCTTCCTAGAAAGAAAATAATTGCCTTCTGGAACTAGAAAAGTTCATCCCTCCTAGAAATGCAAGTAAAAAGCCTCTAGAAAAAAACATTTCTCCTAGAAAAGCGAGTAATTAATCAAATGAAAAATCAACGACGATTCGTGGATAACATGAATCGAAAATTAAAATATTTTACTTAGGTGATAAATCCTTTATCTTTGGAAGCTGAAGAGAAAAGATTACGATCATAACGAAAATCAAATCAATGATTGGGAAAAATGACGAATTGACTTTAAATTAAGAATTTTCCAAAGAACCTTTTCTTTTCTGAGAAGTTTGTAGTTCTTCCACCGTCTGAAAAATAAGGTAGTTGATAAAAGGCGAGTTCTCCATTTCCCTTTTGTGAATATGATTACCTCTAATGTTATCTTTTATGACCTAAAAAGTGAGGAAGTTAGGATAAATTCCCTTATCTTGGTTCCATCTAAAAGAATTCCCATTCTTTTGACCGGGTTCCCATTATGAATCTTGACGAAAGTTATAAATTATCCATAATTTGCGAGAGACTTTTGTTTCTGAAAGTAATATAAAACTTTATATCATGAAACCTTCTGAACAAATAATACAGTGACATGATTCTTAGCTGATTAAAATTAAAAATGTGGATAACAAATCATTTGAGATTTTATCTTCTATTATGGGAATTTTAATTGTCAATATGGGGATTTTGCTTTCTTTTTATCTGGGGAAAGTCTTCATAAAGACGAGTATTTTCGAAGATGAAAGACTAGCACAAAATAAATAAAAAACTTGTAAAGGAACAGGCATAAAAACCACTGGCATATTGATAGTTAAAATTAGGTCGGCAATGAGTGACTCAGAGATTGGAATGAGTAGCAATGTAGCCGCGAGTGTCATGGAAAAAGCTTAAAAACATTGGAACGAGACGTGAAAAGCTTACTCAATCATAACATTAGCAAGCCGCCGTGGCGAGAGCATGAAGCGCAAATGACCTGGTTAGTCGGAAGTCATATGATTGTGAGGTCAGAAAAATGCAGTTGCGTGTGTACGTTAGCTGGTGCGCCAAGCAGGCTTGTAGTACATACACATACA
>NC_087221.1:26912012-26942012 GCF_015104395.2 Macrobrachium nipponense
AGGTATTTTTGGGGGATGCTTAGGCCATTTCGCACAGTGCAAGGACTCTAATACTTCGATAATTTCTATTTTAGATTTGATTAATATCATCTAACTTCGAATGAAATCCTCCCGTTAATTGTTCTTTTTAATACTTCAGCAAAACCTGTTAATTGTTTTAACATTCAATGAATATTTCCAGTAGAATGAGAAAACCAAGAACAAATTTCAGCGTAATTTTAAATGTCTATTTCAAGCAACCTCTGCTTAAATTGTCTGTCCTGTTATCGGACAAACTACCAGGTAGATTATTTGTGGTTTATTCACACACATATCTATTACTTTCATTCAACTTCTATGAAAGTTACTCTTCACCAGAGGATCGACATAACTACAGATAACCATGAGATTAAATTTACTCCAACAACGGTGACTACTACAATGATCATCAACAACAGTTATTATTCCACCTCCATTAACAAGGTCAACAGCAGCATCATTAATAATATCTGTTTGACCAGCAGCAACCCCCACAACAGACAACAGCAACACCGCTGCATCATCAATAAAAATACCTGTTCTATCAGCACCACCTCCACCAACAAAAGATATTTTAAAACCAACGACCAGAGCAACAGCAACTTCGACTTCGCCTTCACAAGCAATAAAACATTCACAAAACAACAGTGAGCATAAGCTGGTTCGGCAATGAAATCTCGTAAAACACGATTTCGTTCGACTCTGAGTCAAAAGCAAAAACCGATCATCATCATCACAGGCTTTTTGTCAGAATTTCCAGGGATGAGCTGATGCTGGGAAAAAAGTGGAAAATACTTATCTCGCATTATTGCACTCCACAAAATGTTGTCAGAATGATTTTCACTGTCGCTTGCTACTCCCAAACGGTATAAATGCATCGGGAAAGCATTTGCTAGCATATATTTACCTGTATTTGTCCTGGAAGGGTTACACCTTTTCTCTTTCGATGTTCTATCGATTGCAACTGCATTTGGCTTTAGATCTCTTCTTACGATTAACTGTTTAAGCCTTGCAAAATGTATGAGACTTTCTTGATTTTTGTGACGTATTTAGTGATAGAAACAGCAAAAATTAATTCTTTGCGATAAATTGTTAATAATGTTACTTCTTTTTGTTCTATCGATTGCATCAGCATTTGGCTTTAGATCTCTTCTTACGATTAACTGTTTAAGCCCTGCAAAATGTATGAGACTTTTTGGATTTCTGTGACGTATTAGTGATAGATGCAGCGAAAATTAATTCTTTGCAATAAATTGTTAATAATGTTACTTCTTTTATTTCGATTACAGGCTTTCATTAAATCAATAACTTAAAAACAGCAGTCAATTTTTTGATGACCCAGAATTTCACAAATTTCTACAAGGTCTTCTTGTTTCCCACCGTTATCCCTACATTAAGGGGTCGGTTGCCTGATGCGTCTTCTCCACTGCCTTCTATCAAAAGCATCATCCTCCACCAAACCTCTTCTCTCCATATCTTCCTTCACTTTATCTCGCCATGTAATTCTCTGTCTCCCTCTCGATCTTCTTCCTCTGATAGGTTCCTCCCAGGACTTTTTCACTCTCCTCCTCGTCCATCCTCAACACATGCCCATACGGGACTAATATAATAATAATAATAGTAATAATAGTCTGCAGTAATGTTTACCGAAACGTTGGGCATATATTTTAAAGTCCATTAACATGACGGAATTCATTCTCAGGTATGTATTCCGCTAATTTTGTCAGTATTCATCTTGATACAATACAGAAATGTCAACACTATAAAGAAATAAAAATAATTATAATATTAATAATAATAATATAATGATTATAATAATATTCTATAGTCATTTTTACTGAAACGTTACGTTTGTCTTTTCAAAGTCCAATAACAAGATGCATTTACTTCTCAGGTACATATTTCTCTAATATCTTCAGTGTTCATCATAATAAAAATAAAGAAATGTCAACATTATAAAGAAGCAATGCCAAGACAGTGTTCCTGTCTCCTTTTGACATAAAATATTTCTTGAACTATTCAATTCAACCTGACGTTTCCTTTCGGCAAAGGGTATAAAAATCTTAATATAATTTTATTTTGGTCTCTCTAAGGTTCCCTCAACTCTGAGTCGAGGCTGGAGTCTATTAAAAGCTAATTTGCTGAATGTTTTTCACGTTGCAAAACTAGGTCATCATGAAAATTGCAAAACTTGGACATCATGAAAATTACAGTGATTTCTATGATTGCTTGACAATTTCTGTTCTACAGGCAAAAAATAAAATGTAATCACGGACTCCAATTAATTCTTATACGACGTTGATTTCTCTTTCATTCGATTGTTGAGACGGTTCTGCGTAATAAATCTGAGTCCTATTCAGGATAAAGGCGACTTCTCCGAGCCATAGAAGATTCCTCTCCTATAATTAGAGAGGACGGTCCCGGCATCACGGAAATTTCACTGAAAGTCGAAACGACTTTTCAGCGTCGCCCTAATGGGTGCACGAAAACTATTTTCGGATTTCTGAAATCTGCAGGAGGATATCGTCGCGGGAATCATACCCGAACATTCAATTACCCATAAACGTATTCACGAACAGCCCAATTGCTTGCAGGCAGCCATAACAAACATGGCCCACAGACATAACTGCCCCATTTTCCCGGATTTATGGGCGGGAGCTCCGTCATTCACCTTAATGGTGAGCCACTAACATAACACAGTGTTGAATGTGAAGAGGAGAAAAAATAAGAAAATGATGCACGCGAGATGAGGAAAAGGACCGTTAACCGTAGGAGAATTGGAAGAATGAATTTAAGAGAGGAGCAAAGTAGCAAAATTTACGACTTAGGATCCTGAAAGAAATACATCTTCTGGTGACATTTTCTTTGTTAAAAAAGGTTTTGGTAAAGATATTCTTAAATCGTATGTCTGAATCGAATCTTCAGTTCATATGACGCTATAATATTGAATTCTTAAATATACAGCAGATGAGAAGTATTTTACACTTAATATAGATAATAAAGAATTGACACGTACTCTTACAGGCAAGCTTAGTTCACCAGCACCAAGTCCTAATTTTCCTAGCTGATTGCTTTTGATGCAATTATATTCCAGACTGCGAAAATGTACAGATAATTTTAACGAAGGCTTGTGTATATATATTGTATATGTGTGTAGGGGGGGTGGGGGTTATTTTTTTCTTTTTTCGATTAAATATCATTAAAATAATGTATTTCTGGGATAACAGAAATACATTACAAATATTAATCAATAGTCGGTTTATCAAGCGGTTTTCCAAGTGTGAAATACAAGTATAATTGTCATCACTCTCCAGTTGCCGGACCATCCAAGGTAGACGGTGGAGCCCACAACCCCCCAAAAATTATCGCTGTTTCTGGGTCACATTTCTTGGAAAGGATAAAATGTTACATGTAAAGGACACAACATCAGAACATCATTAGCCTCGCAATTCCCGCACCTCGACCCCAACTTAACCCCCCTCCCATTTCAAATCATGGCCCAAATGAGTTTTGCAACGCTTTCGGGATTAATACACCGTAATCCATAAAAAATAATGATTAAAAAGGAACGTCACAACTGAGTTCTTATACAATTTAGAAAAAAAAATCTAATTCTCAACGGAAAAAAAAAGGGATTGAATAACATCCAGGTAACGAGATTTCGCTGATACTTGTGAACCAAATTTCCGAACTTTTAATAAAAGCAACGGCGGCAGCAGCAGGAGCAGCAGCAATCGAGGCGAATTTCCAGGGGGCCCCCGATCACCTCGTATTTCGGGGCCCTGAGCTGATTCGGCAGCGGGAACGCATGCATATCGCACTTGATTCCATCAGCCCCTCTTCGGCCCTCGGCCAAAATGCATTTGCTGGGGTCGTTCTCGATTTTCGAGAATGAATCATCGATTGAACAAAAGCAGAGAAGTGAGAGAGAGAGAGAGAGAGAGAGAGAGAGAGAGAGAGAGAGAGAGAGAGAGAGAGATGGCATCATTTGAACAAAAATAGTCCTAAGGACTATCGATTAAGCAAAACAAAACAAAACAATATCACACAAAAAATATGAGAGAGAGAGAGAGAGAGAGAGAGAGAGAGAGAGAGAGAGAGAGAGAGATTTAAGCACTGAACACTGGCAATTTAATTTGCTTATTATAAATGAGCAAAAACTATTTATGGATTCAATTTCAGTATTGCCTTTATTATTATTATTATATGGTTTTTTCTTTAATTGTAGCCGACCATGATACTTCAGTAATCGAGTACTGTATTCTTTGCTATAAACTTGAAATTAATCCACAGGCTATATCAAGGAGGATATTATGAATTATAATCTTGTAATCTATATAATGCGGTTGTTATAACCAAAATGTAATGCATCTTTACAGTGGAATGTTATTGAATGCTCTATAATCGATTAACACATTAAAGTTCATAAAGATAAGCTGAAGAGATGCAACTCCACTACATAAGAACAATATGAACACAGTCGATAAGAAAACACCAGCAACATTTTTCGCTAATAATGTACAATACATAAATGATTTCCAGAGGATGCGTAACGTTTATTTTTTCGCTTCCAAACATTTTTAAATGCGACCTTTCCCTCCCAGGATGCATTCATTGCAATTCATGGCATCAATTTCATTTCATTCATTCCCTCAAGAATAATAAGACCTCCTTCAATTTCTTGGTATTGCCTCAAATGATATAAAATATTGCTAAGAGACTTAATGCGCTCGTGTCGGTTTTAGGCTCGGAAAAATATATGTGGGACTTGAGGGGTTCGATAACTGTGCTGAATAAATACCAAGTATCACTGAATTTACAACAAACATGAGCGATCTGTGTGAGAGGCAATCAGTCGCAATGAGACTGAAAAGCCAACAGGGAATGATTATTATTATTTAAAGAAAACCAGAGCATTATATCGAACATTTATTATTTCCATTTTTTGCAAAACTTTCAGATTTCATGAGATGCAAAGAACGTCATAGGATATGACCTGAAGATGAACGTTGATTTCATGGATTTTCTTACAAACATCCATAACGGCTTAACGAATTCTTTCTACACCAAGAACAACACCACCACTACTTATTACAACAAAAACAACAAGAAAACTTACAATATAAAAAAAACGGTAACAAAAACGTTGTGAGGACGGTCTTTCTCTCACCAATCTGACAAAATGACCCTCTCCTACAAAACACAGGCGTATGAGAGATATTTTTTGACGAATTTTCTGGCCTAAAAAAAACACAAATTTCCGCGGAAGCACCTACATATTGCACTTCATTGTTGCAACCCTTTCCCAATGCAACGAATTGCATCTGCATTTTTCCGTGTATTTTCAAAAAGGAGTAGACACAGGTAGCACATGTGCCTCTCTTGTAAATCTAACCTCCTTTTTGGAATGGCTCCATAAGCCACTTTACATGTACAAAGAGATTTGCATTTTTTCCCCCTTAGACTAAAACGAAATTTTTGATTTCGAAAGTCCCTCGGATTATTTTCTCGTCCAGTTTGACAGTTGTTGGAAATTCTTTTCATAAAACCAAAATAATCCCTTCAGTTAGGCAACATTTGCTGACATTTTTCTTCAAACGCATAGAATTTTTAAAAACCTTAATACCCAAGGCGATTACTTCCGAGTCATATTTCACTACTGACATATTTATATAAAAAAGTACAATACAATGATATTTTGTATTGCCATATTATGATCTTCTAGTATATATAAGTCCTCAAACTTGAGTTATAACAAATAGTTACTGTATAATGACATCTAAACAAATTTTAGTCTAGCTATACAGTTGTGGAACATTGTTTCAAAGTGATACTGATATTTAACTGGAATTACTCTTTATTCATGTCTTAATTTGAATAATTAAACTTTATACAACGCTTATTCTAACAGAAGTATCTTAAAATGGGATTTCACGTTTTTTATTACATCCAAGTACGAAAAGGTTACCTGTATTTTCCTGATGTCTTATTAACTACAAAAAGAAGACAAACTAAGGAAATGAGGTTAGCTATAGAGAAAGTTCTTCATCACACTGACTGGGTATTTTCTCCACCAAAGGATCCGCAATCTTTTGCTGTTATATACTCCAAAGCCCAGACTACGGGAGTTCATTGCAAATTTATTGTTAGTCATATAAGGACAAAGAAGGCCGGTTTTTCTGAGCCTCACCATTTCAGTGTTGAATGTACCACTGACTTTCAATATTAGATTACAATATATAGATATAATATATTATATATAATATATATATTATATATATAATGGAAGGTCAATTTGTATCATTCATCACTGAAATATATAAAATATATATATATATATTATATATATATATAATATAATATATATATACATTATATATAGATATTTATTATAATCATAATATATAAATATTATATATATATAATATCTAAGATATAATTATATGGTTATGTTACTAATATATATATATATTACATTCATTCACCTGATAATATAATAAAATATAATATATATATATATGATTATATATAAATTATATACTAGATTATTATATATATATATAAAATTTCACCCAGCAACTTTACTGGCAACAACGCTTTTTCAGACAGAACAATAATTTTGACCTTGATACTTTATTCTCTAGAAAAAAAAACAGCAAAAACCCCGCCGTTTTTTTTTTTTTTTTTTTGCGTTATCCCAAAAGCATCTTCGGATGGTTCTCTTAGAAACTGTAAATAACTGGAAAAAGAATTTGTAATCATTTTTCCAAAAGGTTGAAAGAGGCACTTCGAAGCCCCCTGGGAGTTTATTTTCAAAGCAGGTATTTCAGGAAATTCCGTTACGTCAGGAGCGTCTACGTAAAGGATCTAAAATGAAACGTCTATATAAGGCTTCGACTGCAAAAAGGAACCGTAGACATAACTGTCCCATCATCCCGGATGAAAAGGGGGAAAGTTTTTCCTCTCTCCGGCACAATGGGAAAGTAACAGAATGTCTTTCCATTGTTGTCTTTCACCGAGAGAAAGAAATAAGGCACAAGATGGATGGTGGAGGAAGAGCAAGAGCAGGAGGAATGGGAAAATAAACAGGAAATAAAATGATAAACAATAGGATAGAAATGAAAACGCAAAGTAAACAGTAGAAAGAAAATAGATAAAAGATACATAACTAAAAGTTGAAGAACTTGAAGGTAACGTTTTATGAATAAAATTGATGCTAACAGTAAATATTAAATTTTCTAAAGACTTAAAAACTAGTAGTAGCATAGATATATATATATATATATATATATATATATATATATATATATATATATATATATATATATATATATATATATATATATATATATATATATATATATATACAAAGTTGAAAGTATCCTATACCTTAGAACTGTTTCTAAATATAATCGCTAATAGAGAAAATATCAAACAAAACTAATTTCATTTTAGGTGAAAATTTCTCACTTGCTGCCTTTAAAATGATCTGCTGTCAATAATAATAATTTTCTTTTGTAAAAAAAAAATGTGAAATGAATTGTACATCATGAATTCCAAACGCCGAGTTTTTCGCCAAACAAACACATTTTACATTTTATTTCAAGTGTGCAGAATTTAGCGGTCTCCCTCAAAACCAAGTATTTCCGAAGTCATATTTTTTTTCTAATTTCAAAACCTCTTTCATCCATCCGTATTTATCTAACAGAATGCAATTTGCACAGTCACTTTTAACATGTATGCACCTCCATTAAAACCAAGTTTTACAATTCATTTCCCCAAATTGTAATCAACCACTCAGAATCAATATCCCATGAGAATCTTATTTCGAATTACACGTTCCAAATGGCCGGCATATTTTGCGGATAAGCATGATTTCTGTATGATCTAATTAATAAGCCTCTTCTCCACTGGAATATTGCTTAGCAAATTAATGAACTTTCGTACTTGAATAATAATAATAATAATAATAATAATAATAATAATAATAATAATAATAATAATAATAATAATAATAATAATAATAATAGTGAAATAAATGGACCTTTTGGCAAATGCAGGAACCCCAAAAAAGTAAGACACTTCTTCGCGATATCTATTACTTTGCACATATAGAAACAAGTTTTCTCAAATAAGGTTTGCACTCAGGAAAGATAGACAAAAATGTTTGTCAAAACATTTAACGAATTCTTTGTTAGAATTAAGATAAAGAAGAACGACAGCAAGTATTTCTCTGACCTCTCTCCTGATAAAATAAAAACGTTCTGTTTAGACTCGAATGTCCGGTGCATTATTAACATTTGTAGTTCTCTTCGTGATTTTTGTTATAAAAATCTTACATATAAACTTTTCCATTGTACGACTTTTATAGACATCATTTTGCATTCTTATATAACAATTTTCCCAAGACCGATAATAATAACTTTTGTGCTGAGATCATTTTCGTCTCCATTTTTTTTTATTTTCTCTAAATAAATAAACTAAAATAAAGGTACCACATAGCATGCACACTCGTACAACACACACACATGTGTATGTGTATATTTAATATACATATATATATATTATATTATATATATATCATAGATATATATTATATATATATATATATATATATATATAGTGCGTAGTGTATTTGTGTACACACACGCATTATAATTAGATGGTGAAGAATGTATTCAATTCACATGATGTACATACGATAAACAGAGATTCAAAGCCGAAGAAAGTAAAAACAATATGATGATAATATCAAAATTATCATACAAAAACTCCAAGCAATAAAAATGACCAAAAGCTCCCCCAGAACGACACCAACGGCAGTGATGAAATAGGTGAACATAGTATACCCAGGTGAAGAAATTGATTAACACGTTAATAAAAACACCTCAGCAAAAATAAACCCCTATACGTATATTTACCCAGAAAAGCAGAACTTGCGCAAACTAAGCTAAATCATACCAGCTCTCGAAAGAGGACGCAGAGTGTTTCATTTCCTCACCATAACTTAGGAAAGTTTATTGCATCGAACGCTCGGGTGAGGTTTGGGATAAACGTGATGTGATGCCAGTGCGTAAGTAGAGCCACGAGACGTTCAAGTTATTGTGGGCCTGATAGGTTAATGTTATTGCATATTGTTTCACTGAATATTCAGTGTATTCGTGTTCGTGTGTGTGTGCATTTATATATATATATATATATATATAATATATATAATATATATATAATATATATATATATATATATATATACACACACATATATATATAATATATATTATATATTTATATATATTATATATATATATATATATATATATATATATATTATTTATATTGCTACTTTCAAAACGCATATGTCCCCTCTTATACTGTATAAAATGTTATGTAGAGTTTGGCAAAATTTTTTCAGATTCCTAGCTAGCTTAGAATTAGGATGTTTTAAATGTGTGTTCAGATTTCGCATATCATAATGTAAAAGAATATATAACGTAGAATGTAGAAAGAGAGAGATTTTCTTTGTCCGTTCGAAGCTGGAGTTGTTTCCCTATTATGTCAACGGCTTGCGATAAGAGACCCCGAAGTTTCTGCTTTGCTTTCCTAATCTGTCAACACGTTTGATTAGAGACCTCGAGGTCTTCGCTGTGTTTTGGGAATTCTGTCATCACATATAATAGGGACTTTTGCTCGATTTCTGTCTTGATCGGGTACGTGTCTTTGTTGAGCTGGTACGTACATGAATGTATACTTGTTTTGTACGTGTATTTCGTTGCTGAATGCCACGTGCAGATTTCACAGTTTTTTTGTAATGTTGCGTCAGTTTTCGAAGCTTCTAGAAAGAATTATTGCCCAAAACATTTTGTGTCATCTCCACTGCCCAGCTTCCGTAAGGAAGAGAATTTCATTGCATCTTAAAACCACGTTCCGTTCAGACATCTCTCTCTCTCTCTCTCTCTCTCTCTCTCTCTCTCTCTCTCTGCCTCCCCATAATTGATATTAATGTAACGTAAATTGGTCACTCGTAACTTGTAGATTTCAGATTTGGTATTTCTTAGAGTTTATTTAGTGTTATTTAGTGTTTTTGTGGAATCTGAACAAACATTGTGTGTAACGGCGCCTGTTTTTGTGAGTGTGAAACAAGCTGCAGCAAAGAAAGAAAATTGGCATACCAAGAAGGTAAAGTGTGTTATATTTTTATTAGTTGCAACTAGTAACTAATAGTCAGTGGTTTGGTAAAAACTAATATCTAATGGTTATGATGGCGTGGTAAAATCTAATAACTATTGGTTATGATGGTTTAGAGAACTAATAACTAATAGTTACAATGGTTTAGTGAAATTTACATTTTTACACAATGCAAATTTTTGTGTTTTGTGTTTGTTTCATTTGAAGTGCATTTATCCATATTCTTATTGAAGTGATTATTTTTGGTGCATTTATCCATTTTCTTGTTGAAGTGTGTCTTTTTATTTTATGTTCTGTGTGATTAATACTTTTTGCAATTTTGGTATTTTCCACATTTTTCTGTGTTTTCGTTTGCATTCACAATTTAATTAACTTAGTTATTTTCATTACTTAATTGTTGCACATTTAATTAAATTTAATACTTGTGAATTAATTTGCATTTACTTAGAATTCTGTTCAAGTTTTATTGTTGTTTAGCACTTGTGAATTAATTTCCAAATTTCAATTATTGCCTAACACTTTTGAATTTCAATTGAATTAATTTTCCTTAATTTTGTGACAAATTAATTTTTATTTAATTTTACTTGATTGACTCAAGAATTAATTAAACTTTACTTTGTTTTCAAGTAACAGTAATTTTCCCTGATATTGTGAATTTCACTTATAAATTTTGAGTTTAATAATAAATTTTTGTATTTAAAATTTTTATAAGTGTTTTCTTTATTTTACACCAGTGTTTGATTATGATTATATTGATGTTAGGTAGAAACATAGAGTGGTAATTGATCTATTTTTCTTCAATTAACTTGAAGTGATATAGAACCAGGGAAGTACTTAGAATTTTGAAATCAGGGAAATAGACTTTTAAAGTTGTTGATGAAGTGATGCCCTTTGATTAATTTAATTACTTACAAGATTACCTCACACCTGTTTTGATGAACTTAGTCTGATTTTCTGCAATACTGGTAAGTTGTTAAGGGATCACTGTTGCATTTAGAGTATTTAGTCATTTAGTACCTGTGATGAGGGTTCAGGTGTCTGGCTGTTGTGAGGTAACAATTAATGAATGGTAAGTGTAGTAACCAGATACTTGGCACTTTTTAACAACATATATATTGATATATATATATATATATATATATTGTTGAAAAAAAAAAAAAAATATATTATATATATATATATATATATATATATATATATATATATATATATATATATATATATATTGTTAAAAAGTGCCAAGTATCTGGTTACTACACTTACCATTCATTAATTGTTACCTCACAACAGCCAAACACCTGAACCCTCATCACAGGTACTAAATGACTGAATACTCTAAATGCAACAGTGATCCCTTAACAACTTACCAGTATTGCAGAAAATCAGACTAAGTTCATCAAAACAGGTGTGAGGTAATCTTGTAAGTAATTAAATTAATCAAAGGGCATCACTTCATCAACAACTTTAAAAGTCTAAGTATTTCCCTGATTTCAAAAGTCTAAGTACTTCCCTGGTTCTATATCACTTCAAGTTAATTGAGGAAAAATAGATCAATTACCATATATATATATGTATATATATATATATATATATATATATATATTATATATATATATATATATATATATATATATATATATATCCCCAGACACAGTGCGCGTTTCCTAGAAAAAATCCACCAAACTGGTCACAGCCACATCCACACCTTAACTTCTGAAGCGTGCTCGAACACCGTTACACTTAATAGGCCATTCACTGTGAATATCAAACCCTTTCCTTTCCAGCCTATATTTCTTGCCATCGATCCACTGCAAACTTCATTCACTAACCTGTCGTTCTCCATTCTTTCCACGTTCCCAGGCCATTACAAAACACTGATCAATCATTATTGTTTTTACCTCTTTTTACACCGGGTAATGCTGCACATTTGTACATTTGTGTGTGTGTGTGTGTGTGTGTGTGTGTGTGTGTGTGTGTGTGTGTAATAGATTGCTAAGTCCATGAGTAATATATCTAAATTATAAACGAATTAATTTTGCAAGACGGAATCGTAAAGTAATTGAAAATATATAATCTCCTCGCCGTTAGCCATCTCTCTCTCTCTCTCTCTCTCTCTCTCTCTCTCTCTCTCTCCTCTCTCTCTCTCTCTCTCTCCCAGGACCTCTATGATGTGTAGTATGAAAGGGACTCGAGGACATTTTTGACATCGGACGCGGTCCTGTGGTCAAGTAATCACACAATCACATAAAAATCAGATTGAGAGAGAAAGAGAGTTTGATGGTGGGATGACAAAGAATGGGAGATGGGATGAGGAAAAGGCAATCAGGCCTGGAAAAAAGGATGAAGAAAAGGCGATAGAGCAACAGAAGAATGGAGAGAGAGAGAGAGAGAGAGAGAGAGAGAGAGAGAGAGAGAGAGAGAGAGAGAGAGGCAAAAAATGAACCATCTCCTTTAAATCCTCACCCAGGCTCAGCCTACTCTGCTCCTCTTTTGTCCAGCTAAATGAGGTGATTTCAAAAGGCATAAAGCGGTAATTCGTTCTCATGAGAACTATATGAGATTTTGCAATCGTGTATAAGGTGGTTTACTCTGCATATACACTCACTCACGCACAACCACACACACACACACACACACATATACATACATATATATAGTATATATATAATAATATATATCATATATATATATATATAATATATATAGATATATATGTGTGTGTGTGTGTGTGTGTGTGTGTGTGTGTGTGTGTAATGATTCCAGCTAATCTTTTTTTTTATTCTTCGTCACCTGTTGTTATAAAATCTTAGTCATTCCAGAGAGAGAGAGAGAGAGAGAGAGAGAGAGAGAGAGAGAAGAGAGAGAGAGAGAGAGGCCATGCTATGCATGTAACTCAGCTTGTCTTTTTCAGTACAGTCTGTCTCTCTCTAGAGCAATTCATACAGAACAGACAAACAGACAGGGAGATATTTCCAGAATATAGATCGATGATATTCCATTCGAATGACCTTTCAAGTTTCATAAAGGTCAAGGCATGGGAAAGCAAGGACCTCGTGATCTTTACTTTCTTCTTCTTGCTAAGGACAAGTTACAACCTTCAAAAAAAAGAGAAAATAAGTTGGCACGAAAATTTGCGTTCTTGATATGCAGTTTATTAAATTCTTGTATGGAGCAGTAGAAAAAAATAGTATTTTACAAGTAAAATTTGGACTCGATTTTCAAAGGATAAGCGAAAACGAAAAATTACGTTTTTCGGGTTATGAAAAAGATTTTTTCGAAATAATAAAAAAAAAAAAAAAAAACCGAGGAATGAAAATAAGTTTTTTCCTGTGCTGTGAAAGATACGATTCATATTCAAGTACTGGAGTAAAAAATAAATTTTATTACTGAAGTATGAAGATTCCTCTTCGAAGGATTCGAGAAGCTATATACAAAATTTATCATCTCTCTTGACCACGGTATAAGGAATTATTTTTTTTTAATAAACGTGCATGCTTCTTCATTGAGGTTACTAGACATAGAAAATTGCTCCACCTTTACGTAACCAGCCATACACAGAGTTCATTCACCTAGAATACCAGCCATACAGATTGCTTATCATTAATGAGATTTGCAATAAACATTGCTTATGCTTATGATGTTAGCTGTAAGTATTGCTTATCTACTCAAGAAGTTAGCTAAAAAAATTGCTATCTGCTTACAAGTTATCCGTAAAGACTGCGTATCTGTTCACGATGATAGCTATGGAGACTGCAAAGAATGCTTATCTGTTCAAGATGTTTGCTATAAAGATTATGTATCTATTTACAATGTTAACTGTTAAGATTATTTATCTGCTCAATGTTTGTCATAAAAATTATTAATCTGCTTACAAAGGTAGCTGTAAGGATTGGTTATCTGCTCACGATGTTTGCTATAAAGATTGTTTACTTCCAATGTTAGCTGTAAAGAATGCTTATATGCTCACCATGTTTGCTATAAAGATTGTTTATCTGTCAATGTAGCTGTAAAGATTGTTTATCTGATCGTGATGTCAGCCATAAAGATTACTTATCTGTTGAGAAGTTACCCATAAAGTCTGCTTGTCTGCTCTATGTGTTAACCATAAAGACAACTTATTGACTATCATGTTAGTCGTTACGATTAAGCGCTTACCTGCTCCCAGTGTTAGCCAAAAAGATTGCTTCTCTGTTCACCATTTTAGCCGTAAAAGTAGCTTATTCACTAATGCAGCAAGCCATACGATCATTTAATTATCTCTCCTGCTATCAAAACAGAAAACTAACCATACAGATAAAAATCTGATATTCTTCACTGATGAAGCCAGCCAGTCAGAATGCTCATTCCTTTAAAATGTCAGACAATGCTAAGCACAAAATTCCCGATAACCAAAATCAAAGTGCAAGAAATATCCTTGAGTAAATACCACCGAGGTACTTAACCCTTACCAAATCTGTTGAATCTCGGAAAAACCAAACCAAACACTAAAATAATAATGGTACCTTCATGATAATCGTTCTTTCAGTGCATTTAGATACACCCACTTTTTCCACAAGGAAATCCTGTTGAGTTAGGTGAAAATTATTTGTCTACTTTTTCTTATAAATACTGAATATATTATACCCTGATGATCTGATTTTTGCATTAATGTTGTTGCACAGCAAACAACCCGAGGCTTGGGTGGATGGCTTTGGAGCTCTTATCAGTTTTGCATAAAAAAATTACACTTTCGTGTTCTATATAAAATACAGAGGCCGCGCGCACACACACACACACACACACACACACACACACACACACACACACATATATATATATATAGTATATATATATATATTTAAATTTATATATATTATATATATATTACTATATAATATATATATATATTATATATATATATATATAATTATATATAATATATATATATATATATACAGCGTGTATGTGTAATTGCATTTATGACGGGATTCTATAGGCTTCGATTCCCAAAAACACATAAAAAAAAATCTTGTGTTCCAATCGCATTAAACCAAAAATATTTTTCGTGAACATTATCCGAGTGGTGTTTCAAGATGATGTGCCTGATCCCAAGCAGTAACTACTGAATTGGATGAAATTCCATTCGCATTTCATCAGCATTATCTAAACATGTGGTTTTTGAAAAGGAAAACAAAAAAGAATTGTAATTTTTCATCCCCATGGCAAAATTGATAGCGCTGAGGATTCCAACACCAGACTCTTCATCAGAGCCGTCCGAGACAGATGAGAAAAAAATTAATGACTAAATAATCAGTTGACTGAAATTACCGTTGATACTCACAGTATTACAATACCGTCTACGAGTTAAGATGGGGAAACTTCCAATCCCCCTTTATCGTACCACACCCCCCTTTACCTGTCAGAACATCGTTTACGAAACGGTTGAAGAGAGTACAGTTACTACCCTTGGAATGTAAAAGGAAGTAAGTGTTACTGAAATCACATACTGCGCAACGCATTCTGGTTATACTTGGGTATGCCGTATTCACAAAGATGGACTTGGAAGTCCCTAAATTCTATGTCAGACGACCTACCAAAAACTGACTATAAACTGCAAAGTTCCGACTAGAATGTCCTAATAGTCCCAAAAAAACGGCCAAATTTCTAAGGGTTAACAAGTGATACCAGCGAAACTGATGCCAAAACACTGAAACCACCCCTTAACAAGTGAAACCGTTATCAGTAATAAGCATAATTCATTTAAAGTTGAACGTATAAAGATAATGTACATAAAATCCTACAGACGAATTAGCACCTTTTGATTTCGATAAGAAACTCGTCTTGTCTGTTTGTTTCTCTCTTTTTTTCGCTCCTCGACGCACGCATGCGTCCTTTCAGCATGAGCATCACCTTAGAGAACTGTTTTCCAGCACAAACAATTAAAGAGATGCTACTCCAATTCGAATTTGTTATTCCACACAAACCGCTCTGTGATGCCTGTGGTCACTTAATCTGTCCGAGCACGAATCACATTCTGGCACGACGCTTCCATTTCAAAAGGCAGATTAGTTACTTTCAATAACAGGTCCACATGTTGACCGAAACCACAAAAACAGTGCTATGACCAGGTAACCCCATACCCCTCAATAGCAGGTGTGGAAGCATTATACAGGTATTCTACAGGTATCTCTCTCTCTCTCTCTCTCTCTCTCTCTCTCTCTCTCTCTCTCTCTCTCTCAGTAGCGTTTTATTTGTTAGAGTCCCCATTCACTGGTAATCTGTCTCTCTAATATTATCAGTTATATAAGTGTACTATGTTTTCCTTAACTAAAATAATTTACCCATGAACAATTTATGTACAAATACTGGAATATCTTTCTTATATTTACTCCTGAACAATTTATGTTCAAAATACTGGAATATCTTTCTTATTCACTCACAGCCACACCATTTTCATTTGTATCTATGTAATAGCATTTCTATGCATGTGGAGATTCATATGTCTCCAACCTGGAAGATTTTAATTTCTGAAGAGAACCAGCTAAAGACAAATATTATTATATGTAAATTAGGAACATATATATATATATATCTATCTATATATATATATATATATATATATATATAATATATATATAGATAGATATATATATATATGTTCCTAATTACATATAATAATATCTGTTCTTTTAGCTGGTTCTTCTTTAAACGGATATTTAATCAAATTCCAGGTTGGAGACACAAATCTCCACATGCATAGAGATGCTAATTCTTCAAGTGGACCCTCTGTAGCTCTCTCTTCCTGCATATATACTATATGCTATATATATATGATATATATATATGTATATATATGTATATATATATACTATATATACATATATATATATATACTATATATATATATATATATATATATATATATATATAATATATATATATATATATATATATATAAATATATATATGCTATATATATATGCTATATATATATATATATATCTATATATATATATATATATATATATATATATATATATATATATATATCATATATATATATATATATATAGCATATATGTAGGGAGGAGAGAGAGCTAAGAGCTACAGAGGGTCTAGATCAAACACTTCCTACTTGAAGAATTCATGTCCAGTTGACCAGCAAGAATAATTAGGAAACCTTGAGATGCCGGCTGAATTTGGCTTCACATTCCCAACGTGCAATTCCAGAACTTAATAATAAAGTAGGGAGTGAAAATACCCACGGGCAGGTCAGCCCTGCCAATGATATGCCCAGGAAACTGTCCCATACAGACGTCAAGGCGAATCAACAAAACGGAATCTAATGCACAGGTGACCTTTTAAAGTGATAGCAACGTCTCCTTCTTTTCCTCCTCCTCCTCCTCCATCAACTGGCGGTCAACCTCTCCGCACAGCCCCTCTGGCAAGCTTTAGCAGCTTCAGGTGCCCCGAGAAGCTTTACCTGGGACGCTTTACCTGTCGACTCGAACCGAAGGTTATTTACCCTTCCCTCTCCCGCCAGGTACATCTGGTTACTTTCAGCTAATTATTCCAGTTTCGGCGCACGGTTTTTTCCTCTCTCTATGAGGTGGCGTTTTGATTTGCCCATTAGAACCCGTCAGATAGGATCAGCGCTGAGGGCTGCTTACAATAGCTATGAAGTCCAGCCTTTATTGAACCTTCTTTTCATATTTTCTTCACAACTTGTGTCAGGAGTTAATCATATTTCTAATGAGCGTGAAGTTAATCGCTGGGTTTCTAACAGCTGCTACAATAACCTTCCGCTAAATTGTATGAGATTCAATTAATATTTGGTGTTGGGACCGACAACTGAGGGTGTTAAAGCCCTCTTAAGAAAGACGAGAAGAAGACTGGACGTCCGTAAAAGCAAGATGAAAAAGAGAGTGAAGGAGTGAGGCCGAAATCGGGTCAAGGCGTCTTCTATCGGGCATCTTGTTTGAACCAGATTGCCAGAAGTTTATGGATCACTACAAGAAAATGTTTTCTATGGTTATTCCTTACTCCATATGGGATTGGTAATATAACTACATAATAAAGTATAGGATATTATTTACGTTATGTTAAAAAAAAGGACTATGAAATCCAATCAACAAGACTATGAAAAATCTGTATAATAAAATATAGGACATTATTAACGTTATGTTGGAAAAAAGACTATGAAATCCAATCAACAAGACTTTGAAAAATCTGTATATGCATGCTTATAAGAACATCAAAAACAGCCATAAAGATTCCTAAGAAAAACTGATTATGAGGGAGTTTAAGAAGATAAACCTGGAAGTTGTTCTCTTTCTTATTACTAACGATGGCGACATTTTCTGTGAGTTTTCTAGCACCTGGATAATTTACACAAAAAATAGTTCCTTATGTGTGCAACATAAATTCATTGTGGGGTACCTTAAAACAACCTACAATTTTAAGCATATTAACAGAGGCAGGAACATTGTCACAAAGCAAATAAAGTGACATTGAATACTAGAGACATTTCAGGATAGATGCCCCAGAATCTTACTTTGTCATACTTTATTGAATTTACGTTAGAAACACTCATATAATGTTTCAAAAAGTGGTGCTAAATCTATGGGGATAATTTAATGAACTGATAGAAAAAAAATCTTTAAATTATTGCCTGTATAGTCACGCTACAATAATTCTACTAATTGGTACAGGCCGAAGTAGCCATAAACGTTCGAATTATAGTTTTTATCGAATAACACCTGTCAAACCGACATTTATATCTACGAAGACCAGAAACATTATAATTAAGTATAGAGAATTTCGCCTTACACCTGTCAAACTATTATTTCCTACTTACACGTTTGAGAAATCAGTACTTGTAGAGAAAGCTTCAGAATTCATTACCTTACTCAGTACAAGTTTATATATTCCAACAGCTGTCCTATGGTTTGGAATTTTTATTATCAATACCTTACTAGGGATCTCGCTATGGCAATGAAACCTATGCACGTCCTTTTGTCAGTCATGTGATATGAATTACATTGGTCTCATTTCAGTCAACGTTGATTCTTCCATATACATACATACATATATATACACCCACACAAACATTATATATGTATATATATGTGTATATATATATACATATATATATATATATATATATATATATATATATATATATATATATATATATATATATATATATATATATATATATATATATATATATATATATCTGAGCTTTGCTAACCACCTACGATCTTAATTCGTAAGATTCATTGCCAGACTTCTAATTCTTTTTTCTTAAGTGCACGAAAATTCATTCTAGTTCTCCAAACTCTACCCTTCTTTTGTAGGGGAATTTAATATAATTTCTCGACTGCTACCTGGTGCTTCAATTCCCGTCATATTTTTCCTTTAAATCTCTGACCTACTTAGCTTTTATACACTACCTATAAAGTATATAGTGCTTCAATTCTTGTCATAATTTTTCCTTTTAATTTCTGACTAACTTAGCTTTTATACATTTTTGCCACGATAAATCTATTTCAATTTCCTGTCTGCGACTACGTGTTATCTTTTTTGACACGCTAATCTGTAATCTTGCTGTAAATAATTATTAATCGAGATTTCTAAGTTGTCATTTTTGTGGTAACTTGCAAAAGATTCCTTTTCATACCCAGCTTTTACATTACAATAAGATTTTAGAAAAAGGTATTCTTCTAAATTAATGAATATCTTAAAATTTACATAAAGGATAACGGAAAATTTATAAAATATTCAGATTTATTGTGACTTAATACACTATAGTAACTGGTGTTCTCTTATGTTTATCAGTAAATTCTAATTTTATGTAAAAATATTTTTATTTTTAAGTAAAATGCAAATTCACAATTAATATTTGGTGGAATATTTGATTTTAATTTTTCAATATTACCAAAAATAAATTGATAACTACTGAAATCTGAAAGGGTAAAAGTTCTTTAATCTCTCTCTCTCTCTCTCTCTCTCTCTCTCTCTCTCTCTCTCTCTCTCTCTCTCTCTCTCTCTCTCAGGCTACCTTGATATCTAGCATCCAACTCGAGTTCTACTTTTTATATGCTTTTGTTTACGTAAATGGGGCAGCTTTTTTTCCCCATTCTATTTTACAGAATTTGTTAAAATTTTGTTTTATGGGTAGACACAAATAGCTAAATGAACTTTCAGCACTCACGCACATACACGTAATACATCAAAAAGCGCATATATGCAAACACATTATATATATATATATATATAATATATCTATATATATATATATATATATATATATATATATATATATATATGTATATATATATATTGTGTTAAGGTATTGTGTTAAGTTAATTTAATTTATTTACTTTAAATTTCATATATTTACTGTAACATAATATTATATTTTTGCCTTCCAACTACCATAATCTAATCCGTTAAAAATAGCATGAACAAAATTATAACAAAGTTACTTCAACTTAATCAAAAATGAAAACAGTTTACAGTATGCAAGTAATTTTTTAAATGTTGAGATTTTCATTATTTAGTACATTCGACCTTTTGACACTGTTACACCAAATGGTCAACGTTATTTTCTTTACTGATGAAGTTATGTTGAATTTTATCAGTGAAACTATTGTGACATCTGTATGACTGCGCTTTCTATTAAAACTAAGACGACCAATAGTTGTTTCAGTTTTGTCACCAGTTACTTTTATTTGGCAAACCCAGACATACAGGACCTATTTCCAGTTTGCCACCATTATTACTCACTCCGTAAAACAAACACGATCTTGAGCTACTGCAAATTAACATTTGGTAAAAAGAATCAAGAGAAAACTACTTTAACTTTGTCACTAACGCTGGCTATTTGGTAAAGAGAACACAAACAGGAACCTATTTGATTTTATCACTGACAATGACTTTTAGGTTAAACGTACAGGAATTATATGCACTTCAGTGTTTTAAGTAACACTCACTATTCAGTAAGACATTCAAGAAATAGGAACTACTTCAATTTCTGCCTATGCTAAATAAATCTGCAAAATGTCAAGTGCATGCAGGATTGGTGATTTAAAATTAAATAAAAAAATGTTATTTATTTTATTTTTTTATTTATTTGTTTTTTTTAGTTGTTAGATGTTTTTTCGAACCTTTTTTTCCTCAAAATTTATTTTATGACAGAATTAATATTGCTTTATCTTTTAGATTTCCAATTCTGGCTTGCAATTTTTTTTATCAAAATATAGATGCAGCACAGATATGCTTAAGATTTTATTAACCTCGAAACAATATTTTTTAATTTGTTTGCTTTCAAATTAAAAAGATAACAAAAATGAAAAAAGTAAAAAATCATTATTTTTTATGAAAAAATCAATGGTTTAATCACTTGATTAAATAAGTTTGATTTAATCATTGACAACCCTGAGTGGATGTGATGTTACATCTGGAATCTCAAAGATCATCTGAAGATCAATACAGTGCCGAAAATGATTGCGATAATCTACAAATACAGGAGGAATGCCCCTACAAATTACTTCCTCATAATTCATCTTGATGTCCAGGCATCAGTTGTAATATGGCATGATGATCTATTTCCTCATCGTCAGAATCTTTTACGATGTGAACCACGCAACTGAAGTCTCGTTTTACGACTGCCATTGAAGCCACAACCATCATGCAGTTCTGGATAACGGTCGCTCACTTCATCAAGATGAACCTTCAGGGTCCCATGTATGAAGGAGCGATACCCAGGGTCTTAATGAGTAAACGCAAAGGAATAACTATAAAGTATTTAGGGAACTTTCCTTTGTTAAAATTATCATGATAACAATCATCTCTTTAATTCTTATTAAACAGATGATTAAATCGAGGAAATTCATTTTAAGAGCGCACATATTTTAATTAAGAGAGAGAGAGAGAGAGAGAGAGAGAGAGAGAGGAGATGAGAGAGAGAGAGAGAAAGAGATAGAAGACGAGAGAGAGAGAGAGAGAGAGAGAATTTATATCGTCTAAAATCAAATCGAACATAAAGGACAAAAAGAACGTTATTTCCTGTTCTGCTTTAAAAATTTCGGACAGATTCCAATAAAAGTTAATGATATTTAAATATCATTTTACTGATAATGTATTACCCACATATATATGAGTATAATCACTTTTCTATCAATCTATTTATGCACAGACGCGCGCGAGCAACAAAGACTGACACACGCATAAATTGTATATATATATATATATATATATATATATATATATATATATATATATATAATATATATATATATATATATATATATATATAACCCATCCGATATGTTAGATGTTATAAAGTCTTCAATATTTTTTATATCATGGTCACTACCTTAATTGTATCTACGCCAAGAACGAAAATGAATAGCAATTACTTGCGGAGAGGTCTACTTATAAAATCGCCCTTTCCATAGATTACAACTTGGCAGATCCCAAATCAGTCACCATGCCAATCTCCGTCTTGAACACAAATAAGTAAACTGACGAGAGAGAGAGAGAGAGAGAGAGAGAGAGAGAGGAGAGAGAGAGAGAGAGAGAGAGGTTATAAAGCATTCCAGACGAATAAAAAGCAGCTGTCTTTCAAAACAAGGACTGAGTGTTCAGTATCTTCAACTCTTACTTTAGGCTACTGATAGGGATAATTACGATTTCTTTAATATGGATGTTGGTGTACAGCAAACAGTCCTTGATTCGTTGAGAGTTCCCTCTTTAGAATTAATATTAATTCTATTGACATACACCCATATATATATAGTATATAATAGTATATAATTATATTATTAATAGATATATAGATTATATTATATATATATATATATATATACACACACATATATATATATAATATATATATATATATATATATATATATATATATATATATATATATTGATAGTTCTTAATTATTTATATTTATTGTGCGTTACAATTAATAGTAATTATGAAAAGCCAATACGAGTATTGAAATCTGTATCCACTCAAAAAAAGAAGAAAAGAAATGGCCTATGGTACTCTGTTTATTATTAGTATTATCATTATTATTCAAAAGATGAAATTTATTTATGCCAAAGTGGCCACTGACTTGAAATTCAAGATTCCAATGAATATGGTGTTCATTAGGAAGAAGTAAGAGGAGGTAAAAGGAAATACGGAAAGAGGACATCTCACTTGTTAAAAAATAAAAAAAAATTAGTCAATATATTAATAAATAATAAATCAATAAAAATATTAAATTTAATAAAATGCAAGGAGAAAAGTATTACGGTTGTAATGCATTGCATGTTCAGTTGAACTTGTGACGTTCCACTTGCACGACTTCATTTGGGAAGCTGTTCCACAGTTCAGCGGAGTGTGATGCATTGTGTGTGTATGTATGATGTATGTATGTATGTATGTATTATGTATATATATATATATATATATATATATATATATATATATATATATATATATATATATATGTGTGTGTGTGTGTGTGTGTATGTACTCTTCACAATTTCCTAGTCCTAATTATTTCATATCTACATAAATGAAAATTTATAAATTTCTCGAATCCCTCAACAACAAGATAAGAAAACTTGAAAATCAAAACGACTCATACAAATCGAAATAAACTGATAATTGTTTAGTATTCCAAACTGCGATAACTGGTCCCTATCTTTTTATAGGATCGTAGTGAGTCATTGAATTCCCAACCAAATGGACATAGGGGCGTGCCCTTGAAGGAAATGGAGGTTGATTAGATCTTTTAGAATCAAAGAAAAGTTGGATCTTTAGTATCAAAGGAAAAGTCGCGCCCAGCTGAAGACAGATAAGAAATTCTTACTTTGTAAGAGTCTGAAAATCTACTCTAGATAAGGACCCAGTTTCTTTTCCCCAGTGGGATTATGTAACAAATTCTAGATGACGTTCTGATTTTACAGTATGAAATTACAAGGAATTTTATTACTCGTGTAGACGTAATTTCACCAACATAGAAATAATGTACAATAGCAAATAAAAATTGGTTATTTTCGTAACTTTCGGTGTAAGAAATTGGAAAACTTGTCATATCTTAATACAGTCTCTCCTAACTTTTTAATTAAATAAAACTGCAGCTTTTAAAAAATTGTTTTAGCTTTTGAATCTGCAAGATACATTTTTCTCAACTAGAAGTTTCGTAACACATCTTTGCACATGCAACAATCTTATATTTTTTTTATTATTTTACTGACTGTCAGAGAACCAATGTTTAATATGTTATTAATCATCTTTGAAATTATTAATTTCTGAATATGAGAAAACTTTATCAATAAGGACACTTCATAATACACAGTAATAAAGTGAATTATTACTTTTTACATAATTCGAGATAGGATCTTAAAATAAAAATACTATAACAAAAAAATAAAATAATGAATAATAAGAGCAAAAACACCATCGATTAACATCATTAGCATGTCTGGACAACGGAGATACCAGCTCAAAACGACTTAAATTGTGGTCAAGGAAGAAAAATCATGTTACCTGCACGTGGAGTTTTTAAATCAAGGCCTTGCGAAAATAAGATTTATGCTGATAAATTCACTGATAATCTATCATTATTACTGAACATCACTGATGTTTGGTAATAATATTACTTTAGGAGTATCACTGATGTTTGGTAATAAGCATCTACCAAATCATTATTACAATTATAATTACTATTATTGTTGCTATTTTTGTTGTGATCAATAGAAATTCACGAGGATTTGAGTAAAAGGGAAATCATGGCTGAACAATAATACAATCTTCGTGCTATTTAGTATCTTCTTGCAAAGAAAACGACACCATTCACGTTGAAAAATATAAGCGCAAATTTAATTTGGATTTGGTCATGAACCGAAACAGTGTAATGTACGCTATTTGTTCAAAGTCCTGATCTGACATTATTAGTATTATTATTATTGCTCATTCAGAGGGTTGGCACCTTCCAGGAAGCACTTCGAGGAGAGAAGGACGAAAGGCTTTTAGGACACCTTCCTTCCCCAACCCCGCCTCCAATAACCCCCCTACACGACAATCAATGCCCACCATAACCCACAAAACCGTATCATGGTCATTTCTAGGTCTTTTACCAAAACCTCCCGCCGATGTTTTTGCTCTTGCTATTCCTACTCCTTAATTTGTTTTTTTCTTTCTTCTTCTTCCTTGAAACTCTCCTTTTATCCCTCTTTTCCCTCTTCCTCCTTCTATATTTTCTTGTCATTCTTCCTCTTCGTTCCGTTTCTCCCCTCTTCACCCTGTTTATGACTTCTTCTTCCCCTTTTTCCATCTCTCTTCTTCCTCCTCCTCCTCTATTCGTATTCTCTCCCCTGCTATTACTATTTCTTTCCTCCCCCTCCTGCCTTTCATCTCATATTACACCTCCTCCTCCTCTTCTGTTACTCTTCCTTCCCCATCCCTCCTCCATTCCCCCACCTCCCACCTCACCGCCGAAGTCCTTCATCTTAGTGGAAAAGGGTTAATTTCCTCACAGGTAGGGATTAACCTGTCAAAGCAGACTTGTGACCTGACGCCTTTAACAACCTTGTTATCATGGACTTTTTGTTGTATTTATTTTTTATTTTTTCGTTTTTTTTAAAGAAGCAGACATTTCTCCACCAATAAAAAAAATCATTAAAATAAGATAGCATTAGCTTGCACGAGAGATTTTATATCAACGTTGATATAATAATAATCGCATTATTATAACACACGCAAGCACACTCACAAGAGCCAAAAGGTATATATATATATATATATATATATATATAGTATATATATATATATATATATATATATATATATATATATATATATAGATAGATTTATATTATGTCTGTAGCTGTGTGACGGTGCTTGCGGGTTTTGATAATACGACTATATATCTACGATGACATAAACATTTTTGCACAAGCTAATGCTGTCTTATTCACTCGCACGCACACACACACGCATTATATATATATAATATATATATATATATATTATATATAATATAATATATACATAATATATATATATATATATACACATATGTATGTATATGTATATATATATATGTATGTATGTATAATATATATGTATACGGCTATTCAGGGTAAATTTGGTCTTAGTTTGCCTTCTGATTAGGAAACTGTTTCAATAGACTCTGGGTGCTTTAATAATGTAAAAAAACGAAATATTATTTATTCTACAATAAAGAGTAACATAAAATAATTTTATTAATTGTTCACATATTTCAAAGCAATATCTATATGAAAGACCGAAATCCAAAACCAGTTTTGGATCTATTTAGCAAAGGTTTCACACAAAATACTCTCCGTTTTTAAGAATATTAAAAATAACATCCAGAAGTTCAAAGAACCGGGGAGTATTTTCCCTCTTAAATCACATATTAACGTCCCTTTGTTCATTGGAACTTTATCTCTTAAAACTTTCGCTGACAACATACCCTCCAGAATATCTACCAAGGCTCATGCCACCTGTTTTGTACTGTATTTTGTTTATTTATTCTTTGCAAAAAAAACCTGGCAGGAGGCCTGGAAATTTCATTTTTATCTGATAAAAATAAATTGGTTAAGAATATGGGTAATTATTGTTTCAGAACATGGGTAATTATGGCTACTTTTTGTTTATTTTATCACTTCATTCAATTTTCCTTTCATCCAAATCTCCCTAAGACATTAATTTGTTCTCTGTCTTTGATACATCAACCATGCTTCAAATATTAGTCAATTACTTAGAAATATATAATATATATATATATATATATATATATATATATCTATATATATATATATATATATATATTTATATTAATATATATATATAATATATTATATATATATATATATATATATATATATATATAATATTAATGCAATGTGAGAAAGTGAGTGAGAAAGAAAAGTACAAACTCGGCCCTTAAGCAGAAGGCAGCAGAAAAGCGCAGCGTTGTACAAACACACGTCAAAAATTTCACCGAGATATCGAGTTAATCCGCTTGACGCATTGTAACGGTTCGGGAACATTATAGCCCCTGACCAAGGTGACATTCTGGTCCCACCCGAACCTCTCTGGTTTGCCTTATCATGTATGCAAATAAAGGAGTTCTCGAATATGCCGCACTGGACATTTTATCAACAAAAACACTCGCTCTCTCGAGAGGCCTGCAAGTGCATGATTGCTTGGCATTTTTATTTGTTTTCGTTTGAGATTTTTATTTCTGTGCTTTTGTGTTAGTTATCCATTTGTGTGCGGTTTTCTTCAATAGCGAGAAAATGGGACGAGTATGTATATTTTATTGGGCAAAAAAAGTATTTTAATTTATTTATATTTTGTACACAGTGAATTGCATATAATTCGAAATCACGCTGTCCTTGAGAGTATATTCGTATTTCGTTTTGTAATCTCACGTTTGTTTTACACGAAATTTATAATCTGTTAATTATCGAATCATAAGGATGTCATATCTACAAATAATTAAAAAAATGATTAGGAAACAACGGGTTTCCTAAACACCCAAAGAATATATGGTCATAAAATCTATGGCACCATAATTAAATTGCCGAAATTACTATGACTGCACTTACCGAGTCTATTATGGTCAAGAATATTACAATGCAAGCATTTTATCTGTGTGGAGGATTTCTCATTGGGCTAACATAATACTGATTGCTGAATACTAAACATTAAATACTCAATCTCTCTAATCATTAGAAATACTGTAATGAAAAATTTTCTGCGCCATTGCGCTGAATAACCTTACTTAAACATGCCGAATCCCCAAATGTGTTAAATAAAACGTGAACCAATGTCAACTTCGGTAACCTTCATAAGAAAAAATTAACCACCTTGAAAAAGAAAGAAAAAAAAAACTAAATTCAATACACAGATGTACACAACGATCATCTGTAGTCTCCCCAAATGCTAACTGAGTATTTAAACACCGGCTACTGACTTTTCATACCCAAAACCCTCTATGAAAATAATAATTTGAAAACAAGCTTCCTCCACACGCCCAAAAAATATAGTCAACATAAGAAACAGAAAACGCTGCTCCTTAACATCCGGAGACCGAAGAAAAAGCCAGCACCCCAAAACTCCTCTTAAACAAACGAGCGAGATTTGGCTAAACAGGACCATTTCCCTCCCTAACGTCCGAGGGGTCCGAGGACTGTCTCGGGCCAAATGGATGGAGGTATTGCCCTTGAAAAAGCAGAAGGATACTCAGGCGGCCTAGGGGATTCCCCGGGGATCGACCTCCTTTCCGAAGAGATGTATGAACGGCTTCTAGTTTGCCAGCTGGCGAGAACAAATGTTCAAACGGCTGAGGGGGAGTCCTATGTATGTTTATGTTTATCTATTGATATACGTATTGATTTACTTGTTCAGTTTCAGTTCATTAGAAATATATGCGTGCGCCAGCAGTGACGCGCACACGCACAAACACACACAAATACAAACAAATCATATATATATATATATATATATATATATATATATATATATATATATAGAATGTCTTTTACAGGAATAAAACAGTATAATATGAAGATAAAAAATCTCATAAAACACTATTTGATCGTTGCAAGCATAGATTTCGAGCACTCCCTTCTGTGCTCCTGATCACTGGTAATATATATAATATATATATATATATATATATATATACATATATACTATATATATATAAATATAATATATATAATATATAATATATATATAATAATATGTATATATACATATGCATATATATATATACAAGGCATATGTAGGTGTGGCAGTAAGTCTCTATTGGTGACCTAGGAAGCATGGGGATTAAGCTATTCCCTGGTGTCTTCTGGCCTCATTAACTCCTGTCTGGCGACTCGCCCGGTGGTCGGATGTTCTTGGAAGTGGCCTAAGGATTAACTCGGCGATGTCATCCGATTTACAGTGTCCTCCTGACAGGTTCATATTGTTGGTTTGATTGATGATGGCAGATTCCAGCATCTTTTGCACAGACAGCTACTTTTGAAAAACCAGCTCTCCCCTACTCCATTTCATAGTATGGCCTTTGTCCCTAATATGCCCGAGTTCTCTGATGCATATCCCACTGATCTTTTATGCTCTGCTAATCTTTGGGAGATGGATCTACCAGTTTCTCCACCTGTAAATCTCATTACAATTGCTACATCCGACCACCGGGCGAGTCGCCAGACGGGAGTTAATGAGGCCAGAAGACACCAAGGAATAGCTTAATTCCCATCCTTCCTAGGTCACCAATAGAGACTTACTGCCACACCTACTTATGCTTTGTATATACACTCTTGTAAGACATCCTACGTTCAAATAGTATTTTATGGGCCTTTTTTCTTTACATTATATAGTATATATGAGTGTGTGGTGTATGTATGCATACACGAATTTGCATTTAGGTGGTATATATAATAGATATATATATATATATGATATATATATATATATATATATAATATATATATGTGTGTGTGTTTGATGTGTGTGCTCATATATATATATATATACATATATATATATATATATATATATATATATATATATATATATATATATATATATATATGTTATATATATATATATATGATATATATTATATATATATATATGATATATATATATATATATATATATATGATATATATATATATATATATATATATATATATGATATTATTGATATATATATATATATGATATATACATATAAGATATATGATATATGATATATATATATATATATATA
>NC_087221.1:26947012-26972012 GCF_015104395.2 Macrobrachium nipponense
GCAATTGTTCTTCTTTGCTTGTTTTACATCGCTGTTATTCTCCAGGCCCAGTTTTACACAGAAGTCTGTGAATCGTAGCGTGGGCTTATTGGCGGGACACGCCCAACTGCTCTTAATGGCAGACATCGTCCTTAATGGTTTTAAGGCTTCATTTTACTCTTGCCGGCAGAATTGTGCTCTAAAAGCGTAAAGGGGAGAGAGAGAGAGAGAGAGAGAGAGAGAGAGAGAGAGAGAAGAGAGAGAGAGAGAGAGAGAGGCCATATCATATTTTAGAAACAATTTTCATGCCCAGGTGGTATGAATATTTAAGTAAGAAAATGAATGAAATATTCTTTATAACTGATTAAGGACCGACCAACACGCCATCAATGAATTTCTTTTACGTGGCAAATGACCATCACGTATAAATGTTTAAGAATACCGTTGATTAGTCATGTTATGTAGGTTGCAGGTTGCTTGAAGGTACTATGAGATTACTTAACTCCATTTATATTTGATTTAATCCTATTTTATTTTATTGTATGGAAGGATACAGCATGAGGTAAGGGCAACTGATTTGCGATGAATATTATTATTATTATTATTATTATTATTATTATTATTATTATTATTATTATTATTATTATTATTATTATTATTATTATTATTATTATTTAAAGAAAACACATAATCACACGAGTCAATAAAGTGGGAAAGTAAAACCACAGTAGTATGCCTGTTCGATATTGTTATTTAAAATATATATTTTAAATAACAAAATCAAACAGGCATACAACTGTGAATTTACTTTCCCATTCTTATTATTATTATTATTATTATTATTATTATTATTATTATTATTATTATTATTATATTTAGTTCCCACATTGTACAAAAGAAGTTAAGCGAACAAACAAACATGGAAGTATAGAACACTATAAGAAAATATTGATTTATGGTTAATAAAACTAGCGTCAAAACATCTAGGTAACTGACGTCGTTACTACACGAAAATAATAATAAATCGCCCCCATCCAATTTTAAACAAATATCGAGTAATTTGAAGCATCTTTTCAGCGTTTTTGAAACTATCGAGAATTTCTTGCTCTTCCCGTAATGGCATTGCCACTCGAGAGAGAGGATGTTACGTATACCAGATTGTCAACATTACGAATCAACAAGGAGAGAGAGAGAGAGAGAGAGAGAGAGAGAGAGTCGGGGTTTCATCCTCCTCCTACTCTCCTCTGGTTCTTTTTGTTATATTGACTCGCGTTAGCTGGAAGTACCCTCATTTGTCTTCGGGCTCTCCTTCTTAGGTAGGATCTTTTACTTTCGTTTTTTTTCTTTTTTTACTTTTTGTCGCTTATATTGGTGGTAATTATGAGGTTTAATATGCTTTGTTTAGTAGTTTGGTTTGAATGTTAAGGGAAGAGCAAGGTCTCTCTTTCTCTAATTATACACACAAATGTGCCCATATATATATATATATATATATATATATATATATATATATATATATATATATATATATATATTATATGAATGCTAATCAAATCCACATTTCTTTTTACCAATTTTAATGAGATTTTTAATATAATTCAGTATCAAACCGAGAAAGGTTACAGTGAAAACAGAACTACAATCAGACCGTTGGTTGGGTAAAGAGCATGTGTGGGAAGGGGGTGAAATGTGAAAATAACTGAAAACTACAGATATTAGCCTCTAATCCATAGTTGTCAAGGTCGCTGAGATGAATAGTGACACTCCCGATGCCTTTAAGGGCAAGTTCAGCCCTGATATGAAGGGGGGCATGAAAAGTGGTGGGAAGGTGGTGAAATGTAAAATAACAGATACGGCAGATATTATATCTAATCCATAGTTTTAGAGGTCACTGAGATGAACAGGGACACTCTCGATGCCCTTTCAGTCCAAGTTCAGCTCAGATAGGAAGTGGGATGTGAGGAGAGGTGGGAGGGTGGTGACATTTTAAAAATAACTGAAAACTACAGATATTAGCCTCTGATCTATAGTTATTGAGGTCGCTGAGATGAATAGTGACACTCCTGATGCCCTTCAAGTCCAAGTTCAGCCCCAATAGGAATGGGGGTAGAGAAATGGTGAAATGTAAAATGTCAAGAATGCAGGGCAATGTAACTGAAGCAACTATCTTAACAATGAGTAGCGGAGAGAGAGAGAGAGAGCGGAGAGAGAAGAGAGAGAGAGAGACGAGAGAGGAGATGAGACGAGAAGAGAGAGAGAGAGAGAGAGCTTATCAGTTGTCATTCAGAGATTACTCAGGGAGTGCCGGGTTGGCCAGCTAGTATACACACACTAATATATATATATATATATATATATATATATATATATATATATACATACTATATATATATATATTATATATTGTGTATGTATCTACCTATCTGAGAGAGAGAGAGAGAGAGAGAGAGAGAGAGAGAGAGAGAGAGAGAGAGCTTATTGTTTATCATTCAGTGATTACCCAGGCAGCACCAGGTTGGTAAGCTAGTAAACGCGCGCGCACACACACACACACACACACACACGCACCACACACACACACACACACACATATATATATATATTATATTATATATATTAATATAATATATGTATCTACCTATCCATACATTAATCATGTTATCCATTTCACATTCCCAATTCCATTTTAATGTTAGTCTCCAACCTTTGAAAGTTATATTATTATCCAAAATAAGCGACATAAGGGGAACTGACAAATCTGTAAACTAAATTTCCCCATTTCTTTTGCAATTTCGTCTGGTTGGCAACTCGGCCTTTGATCAAGACGCCTTGAGTAATTGGCAGCTTCATCATAATCATCTCTCCGCTTTGCACGGTTGCAAGTGCCGTGCAGCAGTAACTCGCAATTACTTCTGTGCCACTACTCACTGTCGGTTTCCTTTGGCTTAATTGTTTCTTAGATCCTTACTACACAGGTTAAATGAAGAAAATTGATGTATTTTAGCTATAACTGGACTGCCTAGAGATAACTGTATGGGTAACAGCCAAGCTGTAAGCGAAAACTGCATAAATAAGTGTCTTATATACAAACATACACACACACACATATATATACATAATATATATATATCATATATATATATATATAGATATATAATATATATATATATATATATATACTATATATACATATATATTATATATATATTATATATATATATATATATGAACACTTAATAGAAAAACTGTTCTTCCGTTTTTACTTGAGTTTGTAATCTTTCATAAGAGCACAGAAAAGACACTAAACAAATTTAAATTAATCTAATAGTAACGTAACATAAGAACCTTTACACTTCAAATATATGATGGGTATTATTTCCCCTTTTATTAATCTTTTTATGATTAAAAAGATTATCATAAAAATCCACACCTTAACATTCCCTTCCCACCTAATTTATATTCAAACGTTTGTTAATGAGATCATACAAAACTGTTCTTATCTCGCGAAACCGATTTGCACTGTAATCTGGATCCCCAGAGCCATTAAATGGAAGAAGTCGTCTCTTTATCAAAGGAAAACTCTGGTCTGAACTTGCAATTATGATTTAACCCGATAACGAAATCGTTTTCCTTAATTCTATGTAGAGATAATTTCATATACGAACAAGTTATTTAAAGATAGGCTAATACGGACTCCAAGATGAATATAAAGATGAAGAAACGTTGCTAACGATGTACATATTTGAAATTCAAGGTGACTACAAAGAGAACAGAACTGCTTTTTAATCAGAGAAAAAGTGTCTACAGAAGCTGGGGCGCCCGACCTACTTGGATAAGAACCATGAGACTGAGGGTCTTACGGGTTGCTCGGTGAGCAAGAGCCCGTGCTGACACAAGATCAGCTTAATCAAAAACAACAACGACCGAGGGTCGAGACGAGTGGATTAGTGGAAGACAAACCCCATGTAAGACAAACAGACAATAGACTGGTGGAATTTCGTTGCGTCACACGGCATTGGATGTTCTGATGCTCTCCATGATATACAGATAACAGTTATATGCAAGAAAATAAAAAAAATAATTGGTTCATACGACTTTGTTGCCATGAGCAACTTTTGACACCGTTTGGAATTAGGAGTTCAATATTGTTCTTTCATAAGACAGCAGTTGTTTTAATGGCAATTTTTTTTTCTACTAGGAAGATGCATTTTTTCATATAAATTCCGCGTCTTTTTACTTAATAGTTGCCGAGATGTGAAGGATCCTTTTTTCTTATAGAAAACACATTTTATCCCGATCGCAATATATTCTCATAAAACAAGATGTGTTTCTGATTTGAAGTTTGTTAACCTGATATGAAAACGGATTTTCAGAAACGACTTCCGATTAAATACGCTATTATTTCTAATACATACATACATACATACACACACACACACACACACACACACACACACACACATATATATATTATATATATATATATATATAATATATATATATATATTATATATATACGAGTATATACACACACAAACGTTATGCTATAAATGTCATTTAATATACAATCACGCTACTTCCGGAACTATCACCTAAGGGGAATCATGAGTGATAATGATTTGGTACCTAGTGAGTGACTCGAACACCCAACACTACACACAATCGACTTCCAGGCGACGTTGTTTTGACAGCGGAATGGTCTAGAACGTCGACTGGAAGTCGTTCATGTGTACTGTCCGGTGTTCGAGTCACTCAGGTACTAATCCATTTATCACTTATGATTAATTCCTTTTCGGTGATATGCCCTAACTAGTGCGAATTGGATACTAAACGGCAGTTACAGTTGAATGTTTGTATATAAAATTCATATATATATAGATATATAGGATATATATATATATATAGTCTATATATATATATAGAGATATTATAGATATATATATATATATATATATATATATATATATTATACATATATAATATATATATATATATATATAATATATATATATATATATATATATATATATATATATATATATATATATATATATAATGAGAGCATGGCATGAACACCATTCAACTTGCGACCAAGTTATGAGATTAGGGCCACCAAAACCCAACTCATCGCATTCCCATTACTTCACCAGCCCTAACATAGAGTCCTAACAGAGTCCTAATATTTTCAACAAAGTTTTTAATGGAGGAAGAGGATTGGACCTACATTTACTCTGCAAGTTTACGAGACTAATCATGCACAATGCATCCCATCCAGAGCAAATTGCAGGACGAAATTGCATATCGGGATCAAAGATTGAACCAATAAATTTTTCTGGATACGTCGGGCGAAGGCAATATCGAATATTTTAATTCATAATGCATTCATAATTGTATACTATATCGATTTTTATTATAAATTTCTAAACGCGGCATACTTTGAGAAGACCGAATATTTCTAACGATTATTTAATGGGAATCCGTTGATATATATATAATATAAATATTGCGATGTTGTGAGAGAGAGAGTCAGAGACAGAGAGAGATTCGTGTAAAGAGGGATTGCAATAAATCCATTTTATAAGTATGTAATCCTCAAGAACGCAGATATTCAAATGGAAGGTTTGATAAGGTCTTTATTCTTACCATGAGAGAGAGAGAGAGAGAGAGAGAGAGAGAGAGAGAGAGAGAGACTAATACGTGGAGGTATTTCAGTATATCCATCTTAAAGTTTGAAATCCTCAAGATTGTAAGCATTACATTTTAAGTTCTGATAATATAATTTTTTGCACGGTTGGAGAGAGAGAGAGAGAGAGGAGAGAGAGAGAGAGACTAACCGACTAATTGGTAATTGGTTGTACAGTGTAATCTTGGTTCGCAAAGACAGATGTCATCAATAACGAAAAAATACAGAAAGAGGGATAGGAAGAGATGGAGAACGGACACAAGTCAGAACCAATCAAGCATGAGCATGTGAAAGGACGCTGCGTACGACACTTCCAACGTAGGTGTGTAATTCTAGCAAAGGAAGACCTAGGCCATGGTGGCTGCTGTTGTTAATTGAACTGGCATTATACCATTGGTTTATCCCGACCTTTACCAAAGATTATTGTGTACGTGTGTTTGTCTTTGTTTCGGGGCCGGAGAGAGAGAGAGAGAGAGAGAGAGAGAGAGAGAGAGAAATGGCCGAGTCTGATCTATTATTTCTGGTGCTGGATCTGTCCATTCCGAGTGTATAAACATCTAGTATTTCTCACCCATAAATATATATCAAAGGTTGGAAATGGGCTATGTTCACCATTGATCATTCTTACGCTGATTTCTTTAAAAGACTACAACACTACTATGTCTGTATGTTTTCAAACAATTAATTCTTGTCTTCTACTTCTTTTCATATACGGTAATCTCAGTATGTTGGCAAACTATACGCAGGGAGCAGAAATAAAAAAAAAATTAACGAAGTAACACTTATAGTACATACAAAGTTATTTTGACAAGGAAAACCCCTGTTCAGGTTCTCATGTACCGACGAAACATTTTCCCCTATTATTCAGTGAACTTCTAATCCCTTTCCCGTGAGCAGGATAATTTAACAGAAAATAATAAGTCTTAAATGCCACGACTTGGATTCTCAGAATACACCACGCCTTTGCATGGTCCTCTAATCCCTCACAAAACAGCAACAGGTGTTGCCGTCTAAGTGCCGCAAGCTTTAACAGGCACGGAAAAGAATTCCCAGAAGCTGCCCCAAGACGAACCATCAGCTTCTAACCCCTTCCAAACCGGCAACAGGCCTGTTATCCTCAAGGCAGTGCACGTCGGAATCTGCATGGTGGTCCCATGACAGCTATTGTCCGGCCGCACAATGGCTGCGTTCTTCTTGTCCCATTATTGTAAGCGGTTGTTGCGCGACCGAAGTCCGGTCTTGAATTGGTGTTGGGAACGTGTCCGAGGGGGGCATTATTGCTTGTTGTGGTTCCATCACAAACACTCACTCACACAAAGGCTGAAGAGGAATTGTGAACAAATATAACAACGATCGCAAACGAATGCTGACGAGAAACCGAATACAAATTTGACAGTGATTTAGGACCAATGCTGAAGAGAAATTGCGCAGAAACCAAGCACCGGTTTATCACAAATACTGGAGAGTAATTGCACAGAAACACAACACCGACTTAGGACAAACGCTAAAGAGAATTTGTGCACAAAAGAAGCGCTGGTTTAAAACAAAAGCTGAAGAGAAATCAAGCACAAATAAAACACTGAAGAGAAATTGCGCCAGAAACAATACACCGATGTAATGCAAATAAAGAAGAGAAATTGTGCATAAATGAAGGGCTGGTTTAAGACAAGTGCTTAAGAGAAATTACGCACAAATAAAACATTGTTAAGAAAAATGCTGAAGAGAAATTGAGTACTTATAGAGCACTGGTTTAAGACAAATGCTGAGGAGAAATGCGGAAGAGTAAGAGCATATATGTAGCATTCTTTCAGCAGGCACGAATACACAAGCTGGGAATCAACAACAAGCAAAACATAGCCCTTCAACATGTAAAGACTGACTACAAATGAGCAAAAGGGCGATAATACATTCACGTCAGCGCAGGCATGACTTTGACTTCAAGCTAAGGAATCAAGCAGGTTGACTGAAAATTACACACAAAAGTAGTTGTCAGTCATAGAAGCGGAAGCATTGCTTCAGGCATGGACGAATATGCCCATCCACGAAGGGCAGTTATAAAAACATAAGACAGATAAAATCACGAGGACAACATTGCTTCTCATACATATATATCTTGAATAACTGACAATCGTACCCAAAGAGCCATATCCACACTCGAGGCCTGATAACACACACACCGTATATACTGGAAGATTTTACACAGATGGGATCATCCATCACTCAGCAGAGGGAGGGGGAAAGTAAAAATTTTTTTTGCGAAAACTCCCTAAAAGAAACAAAATGCAAGTGAAAGTATACAAACATCCAGTGAAAAAATGACATTCACAATAACCTCCACTAAACTAAAAATACCAATGGAAGGATCTCAAAAATAAAAGGCACTAAGTACAAAGAGAATCAATCAGATATGAGGAAAAACAATAAGATATTTTAATTAAATAGCAAAATAATACCCAAAGAAAACTTTAAAAAGGGAGCATGGGTAAAAGGTATGGCTCAAAACAAGCGAGTACTGTAGGGATTAGGATAGACAAAGCTTAGCTTCTCTGGTGCTGCATTACAGATAGAAATCGTCATGGGGAAAATACGCCTCGACATTTTTGGTGAACTGGTGTCAGATGGTATAAAGTAGTGAAGTGAGGCAGTGGAAAGCAAAGTTACTAAATGGGTGGGTAAAATGATGCGTATAGGGTATTCTATGAAAGACATTGATTGGAAAATTTTGTAAAAGTCTAAAGGAGGTCAAATGATTCACTAATGGTGTAAAAGGGTGCATCGTTAACATAGAGAGTTGTAAAATAATAAAAGGATTAACAAAGTACAATAAAAAGTTGAAAAAAGTATACAATGACAGAAAATGGTCGTTCAGCTGCAGTGATAAAATCATATGGAAAACGATACAAACAAAGTGTAGGAAAGGATACAAAGGCGTCAAATAATGCTACGAGCTTTCCAGGTCCTGGAAGGGTTAAGCAAACGCATGCAAAAGAGGTTGCAAAGGAACGTAAAAAAATGTGGAAAGTTATACAAACAATGCGTTGCAAAGGGACTTAAAACCTTGAAAGGGGACGTCAAATCATGCAAACACGATGTAGATTGGTGCAAATTAGAGAAAGAGACACGGGCTTTAAAATCGTCTAGGGGACGGAGGACGTTTGAAGACAAAGTGTGAAATAACAAGCGTTACTCAACTCTGCGTTTCCTCTCTCTCTCTCTCTCTCTCTCTCTCTCTCTCTCTCTCTCTCTCTCTCTCTCTCTCTCTCTCTCTCTCTGAAGGCAAGGGGGACGAGCTGGCAGGCAAGGGTAGCAGTAATCTCATAAATATTGAGATATAAGTCTACATTTTGCTTCAGCATGGTTGGACATATTTTCACTGGGACCAATCTTTACATATATATATATATATATATATATATATATATATATATATATATATATATATATATATGTGCGTGTGTGTGTGTGTATAAATATATATGCACTGATTGAAAAGAGAGGGGTTGAAGACAGAGAGGGTAGGGGGGGGGGGGGGGTGAGGTAGGCATGGGGAAGCATTAAAAAGAAAAACAAAAGGCCCACCCCCAGCCGGAGTTTCAATTTGCCCTGGCCCGGGGTCACGCGTTTTACTAAGGTTTTTACGAGGCCCTCCCAGCAATAACTTCTAGGGTTAATCTGGTTTATCCATTCCAGTCACACACCTCGCAATAATTCCCGTTTTCCACTCCATATTCCATCCCTTTTGTTCCCACGAACGGGAAATTAAACAGCACAAACTCCGGAAAGTTATGCGGATTATTTGCGGAATTATCACCCCTCGTTCTCGTTGGATCCGTCCAAACTTCTCTCACGCAACGGCTCCCTACCCCCCTGCCCAACAATACTCATCCCCCCCTCCCCATTCCCACACGCCCTTACCGCCTTCCCCTGCGCCCACCGGTATGTGTAAAATATTTCCCTAGGTTTAGGGGAAACTCTGGTAAACAAGGAGCTTTTGTGGATACTTCTTAAAAGGTTCCTCTTCCTCTAATATATAGACTATATAATTTCTTTTTTTATTTTCCATATCCCACAGGAAAATTAATTTTCGAGCGCTTTGATTCAAGTAATTATACTGAATCTTGTAACCACACCCATCCAATATATTTTGTTTATAGCCAACGAATGTAACTCTTGATAGCCCCACATAATTTCCAAGGCAAACCCGCCTCTATATATTATAATATATATATATATATATAGATATACATATATGTCATATCTTTATACATATATATGTATATACATATCATATATATATATATATATATATATATATATATATATATATATATATATATATATGTGTGTGTGTGTGTATGTGTGTGTGTGTGTGTGTGTGTGTGTGTGTGTGTGTAGGGAAGGTAGAAGTGTTCTCATCTCCATTTCTTTGCTTAATGACCTTTAAAAAATTCAGTAAAGAATGCGTAACTTTCATCGCAGATTATAAGCAGTTTATACATCACGAGAGATGACTGACTGATTGATTGGCTGATTCATATGTAGAAATTATCACAACAATATTATGGTCGTCAACCCAAATCAGCTGCTGATTTTAATTAATTAACCTGATTTACTAAAACCGATATTTATACACGCAAATGTTTCATAACACACACACACACATATATAGTATATATATATATATATATATATATAATATATATATATATATATATATATATATATATATATATATATATAATTTTTATCAACTCCAGGGCCCTCCAACTTCTCGATTTCTTCACATTTAGGAAACGTTTGTCGCTGCTAAGCCTAGATCTAAATAAAGAAAGACGTTACAATATGCTGATGCCCTGCCGAGATTCGATCTCGGGTGCAGGGTAGCTGAACCAGGTAACGATAATGTGGTTAATATGAATTGCATACGTATTTGGTAGAAAGTGAACAGTAGATTATATGCATTATAAGGTTTAAAGAGAATTCCCGTTGAAACTGCTATGTATAAGATATAATCCTTGAGAAAAATATACACAGTATATGCACATACACACACACTATATATATATATATATATATATATATATATATATATATATATATATATATATATATATATATATATATATATATATATATATATATATATATATATATGTATAATCAAATGATAGGACAGGACGCAACCAATTGACCCACAAAAGTCGTTAAAGATACTGGAACCTAATTGCTTCTGTACCCAAGATTTTTCATTTGCAGGCTGCCATCTAACATACCAGGGAATTTTACCCAATTTCCTGACCCACTAGTGAGTCAATTGGTAGCATTTAATTCGAGCTACCCCTTCAGGGTGAATGCGATAGAATTAATGAACACAGGAGCACGTATTTCGAAACCCAATGTCTGAAATGAAAGGCCAGGGCTCTATCAAATGTTGCTCGCACACACACACACACACACACACACACTGGTCATAAAGGAAGTTGGAACCTAAGTGCTTCTGTACCTGAGGTTTTTGAGCAAGTCAAGCCATGAATCGCCAGGGTACTAAATAATGTATTACTTGAGTTTCGCGAAGAAATGGTGGATAAACATATTTCCCCAAGGACACTGCTTCTTTATTAAAAAATATAAAAGCCATTATTAAGGAACTGACAGTAGAACCGACACAGCATAAATATAATGTGAGAATAGGAAACACAACTAAATACTTTTTCATCCTATGAGCGAGGGTAAACAGACCCTTAACTATAATTCTTACCGAAATTTTATATACTTTGATCTTGAGTAGGCTAGTTTCTAATCTTATTCATCAATAATAAAATTGATTCAGAAATGCACATTTTCCTACTGATCCCATTCAGAACCAGAAAGATTCTGCATTCGAAATAACGAGGACCTTGTGTGTGTGTGTGTGTGTGTGTGTGCGCGCGCGCGCGCGCGTGTGTGTTTTAAATTTTCCTTTATCCCACTTTATCCATCTTAAACGTCTTAAACGTAAAGGAATAAACTGACATAAGAGGTCATGAGAATATCATCCTTGCCTTCGCGGTTGGTTCCCCAGGTGTGTATAACTAGTTTGAACTCGTGATGTGAATATCGTCTTCAACAAAACGGCAAAATCACCGTCGTCCCTGAGGCTTTATGATCCACGGCAATCTAATGAACATTTCATGAAACAAACAAAACGCATTACTAAGACTATGACTTTCGTGTATTGCTTATTTTCAGGGTATAACAAGTGACATTAGTTGGGTAATAATAATAGATTTGTAGAAACGTTGGTTTAATCGATTAAAAATACTGACTTCACTGAATTCTCATTATTACATGTTTATTATATTAAAAATATGTATGAATGCTCGAGTGCCACTAAGTGGCAACTTTTAGAGTCATTGTCTTGATTCAGAATTTCACAGCTATTATTTAAATTCTTATTAAGTGAATACAAATTAATTGATAAAGATTTTCGATTTGTCGAGCATGAATCAATATAAATGAAGTAAACAAAACAAGAAATTACAATTAATATGAGTTCACTATGATCAACTTTTGTTTACTCTCTTGTTATATACAAACAAATCTGAAGAAACACAAGTATGGTTGCTTGTATATTCAAAGGAATAATGGTCAATCCCGATAAAGGAAACAATTTCCAAACTTTCCTAACGACAAATCCTGTCATTTATCTTACCGAACACGACTTGAGATTCTCACAAATACCAAAAACGCTGACAATCAAAACCGAGAACTCTAATCCAGCCTTCATCGCATGTTTCACCTCTCATTCGCATTACCTCTCATATTATGTGAAACAACACTATTACTGAACCGATGTGCCGGCGGAGTGGGTTGTTATAGATACTACGAACACATTTCGGCGAATGGAAAGCGCAGGCGAGTCCGAAGCGCATATGCAGCTTTCATCACTTTCCGCCGATTGAGCTTCCATTCCCAACAGACGGTTCAATTACCGTCACGCTTCACGTACGGCGGCCGGATCGTTCGCCTGATTGCTTACGGTAAGTGTGATTATCGGTCAATCATGGCATCGATTATCCATCAAAGGAGTTTTAGTAAAGTTTCGAGACGGTTATCACGGTTGATAATTACTAACTGGTTCGATTCTCGGGTCTAGCTTAGTTTTGTTAACTTTAAGAGTTATCGATAGTTTTAAATGGCATGGAATATCGTGTCAGGCTTGATCTGTGGGAGGCTGGTATGGTTGACAATCATTATCAACACCAGTTCACTAATACTGCTACGCTTTTCTGACTAATAGATGATTAACGGCACTGACATGTCATCAAAGTCAGATATGCTGATTACTGACAAACCTACAACTCATTATCGGTAATGCTTCTTCATTATAGAAGATATGCTCACAGATGGCGCGATTAATATTAACGGCAACGACTTTGTAACACATGCACAAGTTCGACAGGATTACATGCCATCAATGTATGTTCTGAATCGTAGCCAGATTTGTTGAGAGTGCCTGAGCTTAAAATTCATGAAACATATGTATCCCTTTCAGCAAAACGATTTAACTGGTATATTGAAATATTGCTAATGAACCGAGTCACCATTACAACCAATTAATTTTCGACGCTTTGATTCAAGTAATTATACTGAATCTTGTAACCACACCCATCCAATATATTTTGTTTATAGCCAACGAATGTAACTCTTGATAGCCACATAATTTCCAAGGCAATCCCGCCTCTATATATATATATATATATATATATATATATATATATATATATATATATATATATATATATATATGTACATATCTTTATACATATATATGTATATACATACATATATATATATATATATATATATATATATATATATATATATATATATATATATATATATATATATATATGTGTGTGTGTGTGTGTGTGTGTGTGTGTGTGTGTGTGTGTGTGTGTGAAGTAGAAGGTAAGTGTCATCTCCATTTCTTTGCTTAATGACCTTTAAAAAATTCAGTAAATGCGTAACTTTCATCGCAGATTATAAGCAGTTTATACATCACGAGAGATGACTGACTGATTGATTGGCTGATTCATATGTAGAAATTATCACAACAATATTATGGTCGTCAACCCAAATCAGCTGCTGAAGGTGCTGACTTGATCTTAATTAACCTGATTTACTAAAAACCGATATTTATACACGCAAATGTTTCATAACACACACACACACATATATAGGTATATATATATATATATATATATATATATATATATATATATATATATATAATTTTTATCAACTCCAGGGCCCTCCAACTTCTCGATTTCTTCACATTTAGGAAACGTTTGTCGCTGCTAAGCCTAGATCTAAATAAAGAAAGACGTTACAATATGCTGATGCCCTGCCGAGATTCGATCTCGGGTGCAGGTAGCTGAACCAGGTAACGATAATGTGGTAATATGAATTGCATACGTATTTGGTAGAAAGTGAACATTAGATTATATGCATTATAAGGTTTAAAGGGAATTCCCGTTGAAACTGCTATGTATAAGATATAATCCTTGAGAAAAATATACACAGTATATGCACATACACACACACTATATATATATATATATATATATATATATATATATATATATATATATGTATATATATATATATGTATACATAATATATATATATATATATATATATATATATATATATATATATATATATATATATATATATATATATATATATTGTATATATATATATAGTGCATGTATTATGTACACGTTTCTCTAGGATTCATCATTATATATAACAGCTTTAAACCCTATATATATATATATATATATATATATATATATATATATATATATATATATATATATATATATATATATATATATATATATATATATATATATATATATATATATATATATAATATATATGCGTTCTTCGTAAGCAAACATTATATGAAAAAAAGGTAAAATTTTTATTCATATATTTAGTAGGTGACATTTACAGAAAATTCAATTCCTTACACCTTCATTTTTATAACTTTCCTTTCTATTTCCCTATTCTTGGCGATTTAACAGCAAGACCAAAAGCTAGCTTTCCGAACGGATGAGTCCCCCTTTCACCTTAAGTTCTCAGGACAAAAAGATATACTTCGACAGAGAAAATATAAAAGGTACAAACATATCACCTTAAATACCCACAGTATATCTTCATGTATGCATAGCCATTTTGCAGTAGAATATGTCATCTCATCTCTTTCCCAGTAGAGATGCTGCGCAATCAGAACCTTAAAAATTTAGGCGAAGACGCAATACATTGCTACGTTGAGACGAATACACCTTTGTACTTTTGCATTTCTCTTGTTTCTGCATCACTCATTATCTCCTGTAATTTCTTTCAAATGAACTCTATATTTCCTGGAAGCGTGAATTTCAAGTCAAAGGTCGTCGCTGTAGCCTTGTTCCATATGAAGACGGTTTATTTTCTGTTTAATAATAATAATAATAATAATAATAATAATAATAATAATAATAATAATAATAATAATAATAATAATAGACAAAATGGTAATGAAGAACAGTAGGAGTAGGAAAACCAACCTAAGCATGGCATGGATTGACTATAAGACATGATACCACACACATGGCTAATAGAATGCCTGAAAATATATGGGGCAGAGGAGAACACCATCAGCTTCCTCAAAAATACAATGCGCAACTGGAATACAATACTTACAAGTTCTGGAATAAGACTAGCGGAGTTAATATCAGGAGAGGGTTCTTCCAGGGCGACTCACCGTCCCCACTACTCTTCGTAGTAGCCATGATTCCCATGACAAAAGTACTGCAGAAGATGAATGCCGGGTACCAACTCAAGAAAAGAGACAACAGAATTAACCATCTGATGTTCATGGACGACATCAAGCTGTATGCTTAGTAAGAGCATCAAGGAAATAGATGCCCTGATCCAGACTGTAAAAATTGTATCTGGGAACATCAGGATGGAGTTTGCAATAGAAAAATGTGCCTTAGTCAACATACAAAAGGGCAAAGTAACAAGGACTGAAGGGATAAAGCTACCAGATGGGTGCAACAGCAAACAAATAGATGAGACGGGATACAAATACCAGGGAATAATGGAAAGGGGGATATAAAAAACCAAGAGATGAAGGACACGATCAAGAAAGAATATATGCAGAGACTCAAGGAGATAGTCAAGTCAAAACTCAACGCCGGAAATATGATAAAAGCCATAAACACATGGGCAGTGCCTGTAATCAGATACAGCGTAGGAATAGTGGAATGGACAAAGGCAGAACTCCGCAGCATAGATCAGAAAACTAGGAAACATATGACGATACACAAAGCACTACACCCAAGAGCAAATACGGACAGACTATACATAACACGAAAGGAAGGCGGGAGAGGACTACTAAGTATAGACGACTGCGTCAACATCGAGAACAGAGCACTGGGGTAATATCTGAAAACCAGTGAAGACGAGTGGCTAAAGAGTGCATGGGAAGAAGGGCTGATAAAAGTAGACGAAGACCCAGAAATATACAGATACGGGAGAATGACAAACAGAACGTACGGGCAATTAAATACATGAGACAGACTACAAAACTAGCCAGCCATGACACATGGCAATGGCTACAGAGGGGAGAGCTCAAGAAGGAAACTGAAGGAATGATAACAGCGGCACAAGATCAGGCCCTAAGAACCAGATATGTTCAAAGAACGATAATGGAAATAACATCTCTCCCATATGTAGGAAGTGCAATACGAAAAATGGAACCATAAACCACTTGCACAGAACCAGTACTAAAAGAGGCATGATTCAGTGGCAAAAGCCCTCCACTGGAACCTGTGCAAGAAACATCAGCTTCCTTGCAGTAATAAGTGGTACGAGCACCAACCTGAAGGAGTGACAGAAAACGATCAGGCAAAGATCCTCTGGGACTATGGTATCAGAAAAGATAGGGTGATACGTGCAAATAGACCAGACGTGACGTTGATTGACAAAATCAAGAAGAAAGTATCACTCATTGATATCGCAATACCATGGGACACCAAAGTTGAAGAGAAAGAGAGGGAAAAAATGGATAAGTATCAAGACCTGAAAATAGAAATAAGAAGGATATGGGATATGCCAGTGGAAATTATACCCATAATCATAAGAACACTAGGCTCGATCCCAAGATCCCCGAAAAGGAATCTAGAAAAACTAGATGCTGAAGTAACTCCAGGACTCATGCAGATGAGTGTGATCCTAGAAATGGCGCACATAGTAAGAAAAGTGATGGACTTCTAAGGAGGCAGGATGCAACCCGGAACCCCACACTATAAAATACCACCCAGTCGAATTGGAGGACTGTGATAGACCCCCACCCCCCCCCCCCCAAAAAAAATAATAATAACGATGTTACCAAAAAACTTTATCTCTAAAACTACAAATAAATCTGTTAACAGATTTTTTTTTCTTTACCACCGGTCAAAGTGTTTTCTTCAGGAGCAATACTTATTTCCCTGATCTTATTGCTTTATTTACTCTCTGCTTGTGCGAGAACAAACTTATTTGTCCTTTGTGCTCTTTCCTCACTTTCAAACCTATTCAGAAGTTCTGAAAGTCCCTAGTATTTCAGGAAAGTTTGTTTGATTATCCTGGTTATTCTTATGGCAGAATCAAAACAAATTGTCTCTCGTGGTAAATAAATACATAATAAAATGCATAAATAAAAACACACACACTATATATATTTATACTTTTATTAAATTTACTTGCCTTAAAAGTAAACTGATTTGATTCATTTAATATTATATATATATATATATATATATATATATATATATATATATATAATAATATATATATATATATATATATATATATATATATATATATATATATATATATATATATATATCATATATATATATATATATATTATATATATATATATATACTATATATGTATATATATATGTATATATTCCCCCTTCTGCTCCTGGAAATTCAATTTTCCTTGAATGCTACAATGATCTTTTACACATTTTGAAAAGAATTTCTCCTTTCAGGTAATAAACATATAGGTATAAATTATTGAGCTTCTTTTTGTTTGCTTTTAAATACAAAGATATAATAGACTCTTCTGCTTAATCATTTGCAAATATTTAAATCATAATGTCATGTTAACCTTGTCTTTAAAAGAAATTAAACAGTTTATTTTCCTTTCCGTTAAATCAATATATTAACCAAAACAATAACTTAATTATTAATTTAATCTACATAGATAAAATTAGAAATAGCTATATATATGTATGCATTTTCCTCATTTACAAATAAGGCTATAGAAAAGCTTTTTCAGTTTGCATTAGTACTTCCAATTTTTACTTGTTCTTCAAGTTTATTTCAGCCCATTAGCTGACAGCCATACAATTTCCTATGCGCTTTCCATTTTCCATAACAATAACCCATGCTTATTTGAATCCAATTCGTTGTTCCAGATTCATATTTGCAAAGGTTTCCGCATTTCCCATAAAATTCAAGCTATTTCCATCCAAGTCTTAATTACTGTTTTAATTTTTTTTTATTCAAGGTGATGTTTATTCCAGCATAAAACCTGACTTGCTCAAAATAGGTTGAAACCCCTTTGTCCAAAAATTTCTTTTATGGCAAATGAAAATTACGGAAATACATTTCTGTTATCAAATATTTTTACCTCCATTTTCCGTTGTAATGGATTTTGGCAGGGGGAGGTTGCTTATACTCTAAGCAACGAATTAATAGACTATTTGTGGATAGGCTTTACTAACATCCATTAATCATTTTTGTGAGCTTCTGTGTATTCATAGTTATGATGATTTCGGACTGTTTAGAAGTTTGCATATTTTCAGTGGTGGAATTAATGTATATTTGTCTAACAAATAACAACTCCCGACTATGTCAAAATCGATTGTTACCTTATCGTTCGGCAATAGTTGAGCATTTCAGTCTGCACGCACTTATGTGGTTCATTGAGTCTTTCTATTGGCTTGAACGCCTACTTTTGCTCAAGTGATCCTTGGAACTATTCATATTTTCTTTTTATCGTTTCTATTTTTTTAGGTCCTTCTTTGCCAGAAAATATGTACAATATCAAGGTAACTTTAAAAATATACACAATTTACGTTATCTTGGAAATACAGAAGGCAATGTCTGATACAAATGACTGATACAAATGGCTGGTACAGATGGACGACGGTGACATGTCCTCTATGGATTCTTCCACTTTTTCTTACATTAACAACGGCCATGCTTCAACCCACAACACCACGGAAAAAAAAAAAAAACAGTTTGGGGAGGGGGAGCTGGGGGAGGGGGGCGGGAGAGGGACGGCAGGTAAAGGAAAAAAATCTTGTAGGTAGACAATGAATTTTCATTTTATGAAAATTGCGACTACACCCCACTTGCATATTTCATCTTTTACTGTCCCTGAAACTGATCTATATATAAATGGAGAGAGAGAGAGAGAGAGAGAATGGCTATGCTGGCAGATCAACGTACATAGTTTCACGAAGAAATAAGGTAAAAAAAAAATGGCTTGATGAATGTATAGAAGTTAATAGCAACCTTACCCTTTTCTCCCTTTTTTTTTTGAGTAGGGGAGGTACTTTTCAGGTCACTGCTCCTCTCGGATAAAGGAAGATGATCTTTTTTAACAATTCTCTGACTTTTCGGTCCACCTACTTATTCTTTTTCCTTTCTACGTCCAAGCTTTGGATTTTTCTCTTATTTCAATTCGGACTAATTCATATAATCTTTACAAAATTGACATGTTTGCCGTACATTCAAATTAATTTAAATAATTACGGATCAGTCCTTTTAAGTCGATCAAGAGCCTGTGTGGGATTAAGTCCCTCAAATTCAGAAAATAATAAATGATCGTCAGGTCATTAAAAAAATTCTTCACTGACGAAAGTAGTAATTCTTGCTGTTACCCTGATCAGGTTCCAGGCCACCCTAGGGTCTCGCAGTCATACGAATCTCAGAGGCTCCCTGAAGAGCCACTGAAAGAGTCATGGCTCTCGGGGATAACTGAATTTGAAAGCTTATTCGAAGTTCAAACTTTTTTCCCCTGGGAAGCGACTCTCGGTGAACTGCAGATTTCTTGGAAAAATGAAAAATGTTTCTGCATTACTTTGACCGATTTCTCTCTCGCTCTCTCTCTCTCTCTCTCTCTCTCGTAAGTTAATTTAAAAAAAACTGTGGTCCATAAGGAATATTTGTTTCTTTCTGGAGGTTTCTTTTCACAAGATTAAAGGGGATGTGTTCATGCAAATAGGAATGAGGCCTTACAGAAAATAAGAACACCAAACATTTTATCATTATGAAAAAAAACAGATTTTAATCAATATATTCTGCTTAATTAACATTATTCCTCTGTGTATGCATTCTTTACTCAAGACAGAAAGATAGCTGGGTGCTTATCACTAAGCAGAGAGGAATTTTACGTATGAATTCATGAAATATCAACTCCAGACATTAAATTCTTTTTCTCCTTCTGTAATTCCTTCAGAATAGTCTCGCCACTATTTAATAGGCAGATTCAAGTAGCCAGGCTCATCCAGAGATGTGAAAAGAATTATAGTCCAATTTTCCATTATACGAATGAAGCATGTCTGTGGACAATAAAAATGTATACACGCATAATATTACGAAGATCTAATTAAATAAATATGTCAACGGGAGAGGTCTCCAGCTGAAGTCGTTAGTCTGCATCAGTATAAAGAATACATTAGAGCAATAAATGAATGGTTGAACAAAGGACAGACCCAAAACGGTGATGAATTCTTTTCAATGATGAGAGAAAATTTAGTAGAATCCGCATGTTGGCTAGTAAATCATTGCATTTCTGAATGAATGCTAAAGAAACAACTAAAATAAAATGAGAATAGAAACCTTACAAATATAATGACAATAGCATTAAATATACTGACAATAACATTAAATATAATGACATTAACATCATCGGGTTTAACAAAAATATATAATCGTTATATAAAGACAAAATCGTAATCTTATCCACTAAACCTTTCATAAACGTTCACGGAAAATATTCCCTTTCAGGTAGAACATCTCTCACCAATAATCCAATAGAACGAAAATTTTATTCATTTGACAAGGAGGAACGCCGCCGATAATCCAGCAATTCACTTCCAGCACGCGACTGGAATAACGGGAAGGACGATGTGGTATCACAAAGACCTGAATGCTCAATTGGTATTGCCCAATTCCTGGTTCTCACAGCCTCGCTTTATGCTCCTCATGACCAAGAGACATGAACCATATTATCTTGTATGTATGTGTGTGTATATATAATATATATATATATATATATCATATATATATATATATATATATATATATAGTATATATATATGTAATATATATTATGTGTATATATATATATATATATAATATATATATATATATACACACATATATATGTGTGTGCGTGTGTGCGTTTGTATATATGTATATATGGTCTTTTGATTAATTTCTACTTAACCGATTTATTATGGCTTGTATATTTGCCGAAAGCTATTAAAATACCTCACAAAACAATCCACTCATTAAAAAGGAAATCTTGAAGGAAATTTATTTATCATGAGACAGAACACATTCTATTTCTTAAGGAAATTCAAAAATGATTTCCAACCCTTCCAAATACGAAAGGATCTATGTTTGCATTTGTTTTCGAAACACGTCTTGTTTTATTTCGTAAAGAAAATACGTGATGTAGTACTGATGAATCAGACTAATACAAATAGCCATCTGGTACGCAGTATAAACAAAATACATCATAAGATTATTACTAAATGAGTTTTCTTCAAATTTTCCCCATGCAGAAAAATACACTCAAAAAACCTAGTAGACTCAAACACATAAATCCAATCAAGAACAGAAAAATTGCCAATGAAATTTGCGTTAGAATATTAATCACACAAGACACTGGTGCACGTAACAACCCAAAGCCCCATAATAGAAAGAATCTCATAGCGGACCCTTGGCAACACGTGTGGGTGTCATAGGTGTGGGTGGCATGGGCGGGAATGGTTTAGGGGTTTCGGGTGTAAGGGATTATGAGGGTGGAGACTGGAAGATCTGGTCTAGACCTCGAATCAGTGCGTACGGCACCCTAGCAGTGGACAGCTTGAACAGGGGATACTGGTCTCGGGGCTGTGGTGGGCGGGTCTGGGACTGGAATCTCTAGACCAGGGGAAGGTATTGTTGGGGACGGGTCTGGAAGCTCTGGCTTGGTCCAGGAATCCACAACATACGCTCTCAACACCGAGATAGGACCGGCCCGTCTTCCAGACGCTCTTGTCTGGAAGATACAGGAGTTACAATCCCTATGAATCTACCGCAGGATTTAGCCGGGACAGGTTTATGGGAGGACACTCACTCTACGTCCTGGGACACCGTCAAGGAAGCTTTAGGACCTGCCTTTATGGCCACTCGGACATATTTTAACCGCTCTTTCTTCCTGCTCTCGGCATTGTCCAGCCTGATATGGATCACCCACAGCTGGAGACATTATTATTTCCTCTTACAAAGTCTATTTGTAAGATTAAATACGACTGGCCGATGAAAAACGTTTCTCTCTCTCTCTCTCTCTCTCTCTCTCTCTCTCTCTTCAGCACTTTCGTAACAAGATCCACATATTTATATAAATCATTGGCATGAGAATAACAAGATGATAAACGTGATAGTATAAGTAATAACGATAAAAAAAGTAATAATAATGATTGATTAAAAAGCATTTCATAGAAAATTTCCGCAATTATCGGCGCATCATGAAAAATTTCGGCTAAAAAGCCACTTTCGCAATACATGTTATTCTGTATAGCACACACATAAATACACATACATAGATTCATACATGTGTACTATATACACATATATAAGTATGCATGTATAAGAATATCTGTGTGTGTTATACAGAATAACATGTATTGCGAAAGTGGCTTTTCAAAGGAAATTTTTCATGATGTGCCTATATATATACACACACACATATATGTATATATATATATATATATGTAGTATATATATATATATATATATATATATATATATATATATATATATATATATATATATAGATATATACATATATATACATATATATACTATATATATATATATATATATAAAGTAATAACAATCATGTTATTACTTATTATATATATATATATATATATATATATATATATATATATATATAAAATCAAACCCAGGTCATCGAATTTCCCACATTCCAATAGTCACAACAGTAACTAAACCCACGATAAGATATTCATAACCTGCGGTTTGCTTCCACAAACATTACAAATAATACCTATGGGGAATACTAGGAATTCATCTGGATATTTAGTCAGAGATTGCCAACGACTGTTGAATTTATCATTAAATCGTTTTCAAACGCTGCTTGCTGTTAAATTGGAAGTAAGGTGTAAAAGACTGCCAATAAACGGAGTCACGTGACAACCTCCCATGTTCCTTGCTACCGTGTGGTTAGTAGGGCGAGTCTCTGATATCCTTCGATTTCCACATCTTGAGGATGATTTAAAACCCAGAAGTCATTTATTTTTTTTAACCATAAAATCTTAAGCTCAGCTGCTTCAAGTCTTTTGATGACAATAGAATAAAATATAACAGCGATTTTAATTACATATCATGTAACTATGTCATAAGTAGCAGTTTCAGTTATTACAAATGTTCTATTTGATACGTTAAATTTTAGAAAATTAGTTTTAAAGAGTGCTTAACTTCATCTCTTGAATAACGAGCACTTCATAATATATAATATATATATATATATATAATATATATATATATATATATATATATATATATATATATATATATATATATATATATATATATATGTATGTATGTGTGTGTGTGTGTGTGTATGCTTTTAAATAAAAATTTCACGCCTCATCTTCCGAAGAGCTTCCAAAATCTTCCGGAATGAAAGATCTCCCCAAAAATAGCTCGACAATTGGATATTTTATTCCCTTGATAAAAACAAAACACACACACACGCTCTGATACCTTCCTTCCTCCTTACTTCGACTCCAATAAATTCTTTAATAACAGACGACCAAAGTTCATCACAAACGTCGGATTCTTCTCGACACTTTGTAAGAAGACTCTGGGTCAAGTTTGGTTTTCTCCTTAACTCTCTCTCTCTCTCTCTCTCTCTCTCTCTCTCTCTCTCTCTCTCTCTCCTCTCTCTCTCTCTCTCTCTCTTGACCACAAGTTGAGTAGCAGACAGAAAAACAGAATAAAATGAAAGGGGAATAAAAAAATAAAAGGGATAATATAATTAAATTTCAACTGAAAAGAATCAGATGAGACGAAGAAAGGAAAAGTGGATTACTATTTAATATACCTGAGCAATGAGGAAAATAAGAGAAGGAATACTAAGAAACAAATGTAGATAACTTGTATTTTACAGAGATGATTGTAGAGGAATAAGTATAAAATGGCAAATTGGAGGAGAAACTCTCTCTCTCTCTCTCTCTCTCTCTCTCTCTCTCTCTCTCTCTCTCTCTTTCCATTAGACTACCGTGAGGCAGAGAGGGCAGGCAATGAAATTGTCACACGGAAACAGAAGCTCTTGGTCGAGTCGTCTGATGAGTTTCCTGTGATAATGGAAAGGACCAAGACCGGGTTTGTAAGGTTTTATAAATATATATATATATATAATATAATATATGTATGTATATATATATATATAAGTCTGTATGTATATATATATATACATATATATATATATATAGAGAGAGAGAGAGAGAGAGAGAGAGAGAGAGAGAGAGAGAGAGAGATAAAAATGAAACCATTAAAAATCTTTGTCTTATTATATATAACCTCAAAATTGGCTTCTTTATCTCTTGCTTCGAAATACAGGTGGAGGTATCTATCTATTTATCTATCTATCTATCTCTATATATATATATATATATATATATATATAGATATATATATATTATATATATATATATATCGAGCTACAAATGTCCTTTAATATCTAATTCGCTCTAGCTCGGAATGAATATATTTTCATATATGTTTAACCGAAGGGGAATTTTTTAGGCGATAAGAGATTTCCGGCTGACGGGCGCGAACCATCAACACCTTCAAATCCAGGACAACAGTGAAGCCTTAACCCACCCCGCCACCGCAAGAGGATATAAGCTTATGCCGCCTCCCACCTCAAATACCTGTCACTCTCAGGTATCGTAGTTTTGGAGACTGCATCAAACCATGGCCACGATCAAACCCCCTCGT
>NC_087221.1:26974512-26979512 GCF_015104395.2 Macrobrachium nipponense
TTAAAATATATTATTGTTAATAGGATAGTAAACAAATAATTTTGAAAATCACGGGACTTCAGTAACAAAAGGAGTAAAACCTAATTCCATTAAAACACAAAAAACCTATATTCGTTTCTCATGATATGACCGCGGTCATCGCCAGGTTATTCTCACCTGGTCACGACCGGAATTACGAAAATAAATAAAAAACATATAAAAAAATTACAATAAAAAATTTCAAGGATTCCATTCAAGGGCAAAATCCGTACGGCATTCTTCTATTGGCGTCTACTCTGATATAATAGAAATTATTCTAGACATCCTGTAATAGGACTTCGGTCAACTCTAAGATAAGAATAAAGAAACGGAGAAAGAATGATTTCGTATAATATTATCAATGGTGTGACCATAGGGAATGTCACCAACGGAGTGATTGAAAAGAAAATTTTTTAAGAGACCAGATTGCCGCATAATCAAGGTCACGTTGCAGATCAGATGACGCATGATGCAGATTTGTGTAAATTTACTTTGCTAATAAAAATTTAACAGATAAAATGTATCACTACATACTTATATATATGTGTATGTGTGTATTTGTCGGATTATCATCAATATGAAAATTCTGACTGAGATTAGCTTCAAACGGCAAACTTTACCTGTCTATTCTCATTGTAGCATATTAGTTGAAATACGTGAATAAAGTTTACTGGAATTTCTTTAGTTGTATTAGCAAATAAAGTAAGAACTACACACACGCACAAAACCACACACTGTGTATACGTGCGTATGCGTGTGTCTCAGTGTGCGCGCGTATGATCTAAGTGATTAGTAATTTCGTGCCTAGGAATAAATTACTAGACTGAATCTGTAGTTCTAACTATTTGCTAATACAGCTAAAGACATTCCATTAAACCTTATTCACTCATTTCAACTAAAATGTTTCTGTGAAAATAGGCGAGAACAATTTTCAATTTTATATTAACCTTAGTCACAACTTTCAACTTGAAGATAATCAGACCACATCAAAGAAAGTAACTGTAAACTAATAAATATGTAAATACGAATAAAATATTCTTAAAAGAAGAAAACTGCGCCTTTTACATATACATTTTCCAATGTATCCTTCACCAATCCTATAGCGATTCGAGGAGAAAAAAATTACAAGAAAAATTGATCTGCGTTCAGTGTTACATAATTCGCCAATTTGCTCCCAAAACAAGAGCCTGGGAAATTTAGAGCACGCCCAAAGGAATGGCATTATATATCACACAAAAGTATAGCACTGCAAACGTTTTATTAATACCTTTCTCGATGACAGATCACGGCGTTCCAAAGTATCTAAAAGGTTATTTTGGCAGATTTGTCAACTCTGAGAGGAAGAATTTGAAGGCAAAAAAATTGTTGAATTGTTCCTTGCCCACTTTATTTCAAGACTAGTTTTTGTTTAATTTGATTTCATTATATTACATTTAACTCTAGATTTCAAGAAGCCTGCTCTTCAATGATATTTGGTATGATATTTTTTGTAACTAGGTTACAAAAGTGTTCCTTATCGGCAGGACTTAACAAGAGGAAATAAATTTACTCCTATAAATAAAGTGATTTTTACTTTGTTCAAGTTTTTATGTGAGCATTGTTGAGTTGTTTGACAATAATATTCTCGGAAACTGATTCTCAAAAGTAATGACCAAATTATACTACTTTCAGAACGTTCATTTTAATAAGATCTTCGTATTTTAGTAAATTAGTTTGGTGCCCGTCGGTATCTTCGATACATTGTCTCGCATTATCTTTTTTTATATTTTGATTTTCTTTTAGAAAGCTCAAACATCAAAATTTTACAATGAACAATAGGGCTGTTAAAATATCATGCCCATTTTATTCAAAGGAGATAATACCTAAAAATATAGGCTAACATTCCCGTGTGAGACATATATTAAATAAAAAAAAGAACATAAAAAACAGTAAGCGTTAAAAAATTACTTTATCTATCAAACTTTGCGCCATAAAATCCATAATCTTGAGGACTACTAACTATAAAATAATTTGATTTCTGTCTTTTTATCTATATACGTACGAGTCTCTCTCTCTCTCTCTCTCTCTCTCTCTCTCTCTCTCTCTCTCTCTCTCCAACGGTACAAAATATTACATTATCAAAACTTAAAGTGTAATGCCTACAATCTTGAGGATTTCAAACTCTAAGATGGATATATTGAAACACCTACACGTGTTAGTCTCTCTCTCTCTCTCTCCTCTCTCTCTCTCTCTCTCTCTCTCTCTCTCATATGGTAAGAATATACCTTATCAAACCTTGCATATGAATATCTACGTTCCTGAGGGTTACATAATTATAAAATGGATTTATTGCAATCCCTCTTTATACGAATCTCTCTCTCTCTCTCTCTCTCTCTCCTTCATCTCTCCTCTCTCCATCTCTTCCTCTCTCTCATTCTTTCTCTCTCTCTCTCTCTCTCCATCGTAAGGACACAAATTCCAGAACGACACTGGAATAGCTTCCTCCATCTTATCACCTGCATCGAGGATTTGGAGCAAGAGATAGCATATCAGTTTAAGGAATTTACGACCCCCGTTATAGTGTGAGTGACCTTTTAAACAGAAGTTTATGCAGCCTTTTATTGCTACCGGCCAGGAATTTACTTCTGCAAGTCTCATTATCATTATGGAGAATTTCCTCCATTTAAAAGATATAAATGCATTTCCGGAACAGTGTATGTGTGTGCTCACTTGGATAAAGAGATGGCCCTTTGTGCCTACTTCTGAATTATTCAGTCTAGGATAGAAGATTCCGGTGAAGTTTGGAGTAAAATTAAATGGTAAAAAAACAATACATACACACAGATATACTATTGTATGTATAGCATACTTGCTACTACAGACTTTGGTAAGATTTTGGCTAAAAAGCTGGTCACCCGATCAGCGTAATTCGGAAACACGAGGTCTGGTTAGTATTTGTATAGATGCACACAAAGGAAAGCAATATATTGTTGATACAATAGCTAATTGATGACCTTCATTTCCGGTGTGGTATAAGACTCTTGCTGACGTAAACAGCACCAGTAATGTATGTGTAAATGTATTCAATGTTGCTCTGTTAATCCGATCAGCTAAGTTTAAAAAAATTCCTTGTGGTCTGCTGGGCAGATGGGCACCCTCCTTCAGAACTCCAGTGCCTCTGTTGACCTCTGCAGTGAATTATGCACTTGACTGCGAAGGACGCAACGACGGCTACGAAGCTACCTCATCCCATAGATTTGCTAAAAACCGGAGGGCATAGCCCTTATGGTACACACCCCCATGGGAAGAAATATAGGGTCAAAAATATATATATACGGGTATGGATGTGTGAGTTCGTGTATAATTTTGTGGCATGATGCATCTAAGCATGTGTGTAAATCTAAGCAAGTGTCAACATATTTGAATTCGGCAAATATTTTTACTGTATTTTCTCTGATGAAGTGTGTTTTGAAATTTCAAGGCTGCTCTAGTAAAGATATATATATATATATATATATATATATATATATATATATATATGATATATATATACAGTGGTACCTCGAGATATGAAATTAATCCATTCCGAGGCGGCCTTCGTATTATGAGTTTTTCGTAACTTGGAACACATTTTACATGTAAAATGGCTAATCCGTTCCAAGCCCTCCAAAAACACCCCAGTAAATTATATTTCCAGGCCTAAAACACATGTTCTAGGGTTACAACGCCGATCCGACGGAAATATGACTCCAAAAAGGCAAAATATTGTACATACTTGAGTAATATTCAACTGCATGTAATGTTCAACCCCATTTTTACTGCATATATTAGGACTTTAGCATATGTCCCTTAGCAATAAGCCTAGCCTACGTTAGCGGTTGCTACTGTAGCCTAGTCTATGATTCTGACATCTAAACCTAAGAGCTAAAAGCTTAGAATATGCCAATAAAATGTATAAATAATCAGTATGTACTCATTTCAAATAATCATTAATTAATCATTAACTATAATACACAAACAAACAAAAAACAAACCTTCCAATCGATTGTTTACATTCAGCTCTTACCCGTCTTATGAGTATCAAACGAGCGCCAATCAATCATTTTTCCTAGCACACAGTAAGCCATAAATTGTCATTAGTATCTCTCTTCAACTAATGAAACCACCAAACAGTATAATAACCATTCATTTCTATTCTTTATTCTATCTTTACCTAATGGAGATACCGAGTTACTGACAGCTATAATGAAACACACGTATACGTAATGTAATAATAAAACAGAAGAAGAATTCTAAAAAATACGTATTTGTTGGCAGTCTGATTTATTTTATATTTTATGATATCTAATTCACAATTTTTTTATTAAATGTATTGCATGTACTCATTTCAAATAATTATTAAGTAACCATTAACTATAATAAACAAACAAAAAAAAGCTTCCAAACGTCTGCTTACATCCAGCACTTACGAGTATCGAACGATCGACAAGCAATCACTTTACACAGTAAGCTATAAATTTTCATTATCTCTCTTCAACCACTGAAACTACCAAACAGTATAATAACCATTCATTTCTATTCTTTATTCTATCTTTACCTAATGTTTTTTTTTATTAAATGTATTGCATGAATAAGTTTTTCAATTTACAGCATCCTTTTACCAATAGAATACTTAAAGCACAAGGGGTAGATGCTGACCAATAGGAGAGCAGGACCTTATGGGGTGACTAGCATCAGGAACCAATGGGAGAGCGGGAGGATGGTGGCGAGTTTACTCAGTTGGCAGCGCAGTTTTAAAATTGTTCTCGGTGGTCCGGGCGAATCTCGGGACTTTACAGCAACAACCTTTTGTAACAACCTTTCGTATCTTGAAAACTTTTCGTATGTAGAGCAGTAAAATTTTTCGCATTGGCTTTCGTATCTCGAGTTTTTCGTAAGTAGAGCCTTTCGTATCTCGAAGTACTATTGTATATATATATATATATATATATATATATATATAT